>NW_028188184.1:0-142000 GCF_964204655.1 Triturus cristatus | reverse complement strand
TCCATGTCCTAAGGTCTGCGCTGCTGCATCTCAGTGTCTGTGTGTCCTTGCCCCAGTGTCCATGTCTCATGGTCTGCGCTGCTCTGTCCCAGTGTCTGTGTGTCCTTGCCACAGTGTCCATGTCCTATGGTCTGTGCTGCTGCATCTCAGTGCCTGTGTGTCCTTGCCCCAGTGTCCATGTCCTATTGTCTGCACTGCTGTATCCAGTGTCTGTGTGTCCTTGTCCCAGTGTCCATGTCCTATCGTCTGCACTGCTGTAACCAGTGTCCGTGTGTCCTTGTCCAAGTGTCCTTGTCCTACAGTCGGTGCTGCTGTATCCAGTGTCTGTGTGTCCTTGTTCCAGTGTCCATGTCCTATGGTCTGCACTGCTGTATCCAGTGTCTGTGTGTCCTTGTTGCAGTGTCCATGTCCTATGGTCTGCACTGCTGTATCTTGTGTCTTTGTGTCCTTGTCCCAGTGTCCATGTTCTATGGTCTGCACTGCTGTATCCAGTGTCTGTTTATCCTTGCCCCAATGTCCATGTCCTATGGTCTGCATTGCTGCATTTCAGTGTCTGTGTGTCATTGTCCCAGTGTCCAAGACCTATGGTCTGCACTGCTATATCCAGTGTCTCTGTGTCCTTGTCCCAGGGTCCATGTCCTATGGTCTGCACTGGTGTATCCAGTGTCTGTGTGTCCTTGTCCCAGTGTCCATGTCCTATGGTCTGCACTGCTGTATCCAGTGTCTGTGTGTCCTTGTCCCAGTGTCCATGTCCTATGGTCTGCACTGCTGCATCCTTTGTCAGTGTCTTCCTGTCCCAGTGTCCATGTCCTATAGTCTGCGCTGCTCTGTCCCAGTGTCTGTGTGCCCTTGTCCCAGTGTCCATGTCCTATGGTCTGCGATGCTGCATCTCAGTGTCTGTGTGTCCTTGCCCCAGTGTCCATTTCCTATGGTCTGTACTGCTGTATCCAGTGTCTTTGTGTCCTTTTCCCAGTGTCCATGTCCTATGGTCTGCACTTCTGTATCAAGTGTCTGTGTGTTCTTGTCTCAGTATCCATGTCCTATTGTCTGCACTGCTGTATCCATTGTCTGTGTTTCCTTGTCCCAGTGTCCGTGTCTTACGTTCTGCACTGCTGTATCCAGTGTCTATGTGTCCTTGTCCCAGTGTCCATGTCCTACGGTTTGCGCTGCTCTGTCCCAGTGTCTGTGTGTTCCTGTCCCAGTGTCCATGTCCTACGGTCTGCACTGCTGTATCCAGTGTCTATGTGTCCTTGTCCCAGTGTCCATGTCCTATGGTCTCCACTGCTGTATCCAGTGTCTGTGTGCCCTTGTCCCAGTGTCCATGTCCTACGGTCGGCGCTGCTGTATTCAGTGTCTGTGTGTCCTTGTCCCAGTGTCCATGTCCTATGGTCTGCACTGCTGTATCCAGTGTCTGTGTGTCCTTGTCTCAGTATCCATATCCTACGGTCTGCACTGCTGTATCCAGTGTCTGTGTGTTCCTGTCCCAGTGTCCATGTTCTATGGTCTGCACTGCTGTATCCAGTGTCTGTGTGTCCTTATTCAAGTGTCCTTGTCCTACAGTCGGCGCTGCTGTATCCAGTGTCTGTGTGTCCTTGTTCCAGTGTCCATGTCCTATGGTCCGCACTGCTGTATCCAGTGTCTCTGTGTCCTTGTTCCAGTTTCCATGTCGTATGGTCTGCACTGCTGTATCTTGTGTCTGTGTGTCCTTGTCCCAGTGTCCATGTCCTATGGTCTGCACTGCTGTATCCAGTGTCTGTTTATCCTTGCCCCAGTGTCCATGTCCTATGGTCTGCATTGATGCATCTCAGTGTCTGTGTGTCATTGTCCCAGTGTCCAAGACCTATGGTCTGCACTGCTATATCCAGTGTCTATGTGTCCTTGTCCCAGGGTCCATGTCCTATGGTCTGCATTGATGCATCTCAGTGTCTGTGTGTCATTGTCCCAGTGTCCAAGACCTATGGTCTGCACTGCTATATCCAGTGTCTATGTGTCCTTGTCCCAGGGTCCATGTCCTATGGTCTGCACTGGTGTATCCAGTGTCTGTGTGTCCTTGTCCCAGTGTCCATGTCCTAGGGTCTGCAATGCTGTATCCAGTGTCTGTGTGTCCTTGTCCCAGTGTCCATGTCTTACAGCCTGCGCTGCTACATCTCAGTGTCTGTGTGTCCTTGTCCCAGAGTCCATGTCCTATGGTCTGCACTGCTGCATCCTTTGTCAGTGTCTTCCTGTCCCAGTGTCCATGTCCTATAGTCTGCGCTGCTCTGTCCCAGTGTCTGTGTGCCCTTGTCCCAGTGTCCATGTCCTATGGTCTGCGATGCTGCATCTCAGTGTCTGTGTGTCCTTGCCCAAGTGTCCATTTCCTATGGTCTGTACTGCTGTATCCAGTGTCTTTGTGTCCTTTTCCCAGTGTCCATGTCCTATGGTCTGCACTTCTGTATCAAGTGTCTGTGTGTTCTTGTCCCAGTGTCCATGTCCTACGGTTTGCGCTGCTCTGTCCCAGTGTCTGTGTGTTCCTGTCCCAGTGTCCATGTCCTACGGTCTGCACTGCTGTATCCAGTGTCTATGTGTCCTTGTCCCAGTGTCCATGTCCTATGGTCTGCACTGCTGTATCCAGTGTCTGTGTGCCCTTGTCCCAGTGTCCATGTCCTACGGTCGGCGCTGCTGTATTCAGTGTCTGTGTGTCCTTGTCCCAGTGTCCATGTCCTATGGTCTGCACTGCTGTATCCAGTGTCTGTGTGTCCTTGTCTCAGTGTCCATATCCTACGGTCTGCACTGCTGTATCCAGTGTCTGTGTGTTCCTGTCCCAGTGTCCATGTCCTATGGTCTGCACTGCTGTATCCAGTGTCTGTGTGTCCTTGTTCAAGTGTCCTTGTCCTACAGTCTGCGCTGCTGTATCTTGTGTCTGTGTGGTCCTGTCCCAGTGTCCATATCCTATGGTCTGAGTTGCTGCATCTCCGTGCCTGTGTGTCCTTGTCCCAGTGTCCATGTCCTATGATCTTCCCTGCTGTATCCAGTGTCTGTGTGTCCTTGCCCCAGTGTCCATGTTCTATGGTCTGCACTGCTGTATCCAGTGTCTGTGTGTCCTTGTCCTAATGTCCCTGTCCTATGGTCTGCACTGCTGTATCCAGTGTCTGTGTGTCCTTGTCCCTGTGTCCATGTCCTATGGTCTGCACTGCTGCATCTCACTGTCTGTGTGTTCCTGTCCCAGTGTCCATGTTCTATGGACTGCACTGCTGTATGCAGTGTCTGTGTGTTCCTGTCCCATTGTCCATGTCCTACGGTCTGCGCTGCTTCGTGCCAGTGTCTGTGTGTCCTTCTCCCAGTGTCCATGTCCTACGTTCTGTGCTGCTGCATCTCAGTGTCTGTGTTTCCTTGACCCAGTGTCCATGTCCTACGGTCTGCGCTGCTAAATCCAGTGTCTATGTGTCCTTGCCACAGTGTCCATGTCGTACAGTCTGCACTGCTGTATCCAGTGTCTGTGTGTCCTTGTCCCAGTGTCCATGTCCTACAGTCTGCGCTGCTGTATCCAGTGTCTGTGTGTCCTTGTCCCAGTGTGCATTTCCTACAGTCTGCGCTGCTCTGTACCAGTGTCTGTGTGTCCTTGTCCCAGTGTCCATGTCCGAAAGTCTGCGCTGCTCTTTCCCAGAATCTGTGTGCCCTTTCCCCCGTGTCCATGTCCTACAGTCTGCGCTGCTGAATCCTGTGTCTCTGTGTCCTTGTCCCAGTGTGCATGTCCTACAGTCTGCACTGCTTTATCCAGTGTCTGTGTGTCCTTTTCCCAGTGTCCATGTCCTACGGTCTGCACTGCTGCATCTCAGTGTCTGTGTGTTTCTGTCCAAGTGTCCATGTTCTATGGACTGCACTGCTGTATGCAGTGTCTGTGTGTTCCTGTCCCATTGTCCATGTCCTACGGTCTGCGCTGCTTCGTCCCAGTGTCTGTGTGTCCTTCTCCCAGTGTCCATGTCCTACGTTCTGTGCTGCTGCATCTCAGTGTCTGTGTTTCCTTGACCCAGTGTCCATGTCCTACGGTCTGCGCTGCTGTATCCAGTGTCTGTGTGTCCTTGCCACAGTGTCCATGTCGTACAGTCTGCACTGCTGTATCCAGTGTCTGTGTGTCCTTGTCCCAGTGTCCATGTCCTACAGTCTGCGCTGCTGTATCCAGTGTCTGTGTGTCCTTGTCCCAGTGTGCATGTCCTACAGTCTGCGCTGCTCTTTCCCAGAATCTGTGTGCCCTTTCCCCAGTGTTCATGTCCTACAGTCTGCGCTGCTGAATCCTGTGTCTCTGTGTCCTTGTCCCAGTGTGCATGTCCTACAGTCTGCACTGCTTTATCCAGTGTCTGTGTGTCCTTTTCCCAGTGTCCATGTCCTACGGTCTGCGCTGCTTCTTTCCAGTGTCTGTGTGTCCTTGTCCCAGTGTCCATGTCCTACGTTCTGCGCTGCTGCATCTCAGTGTCTGTGTTTCCTTGTCCCAGTGTCCATGTCCCATGGTATGCACTGCTGCATCCTTTATCAGTGTCTTCCTGTCCCAGTGTCCATGTCCTATAGTCTGCGCTGCTCTGTCCCAGTGTCTGTGTGCCCTTGTCCCAGTGTCCATGTCCTATGGTCTGCGATGCTGCATCTCAGTGTCTGTGTGTCCTTGCCCCAGTGTCCATTTCCTATGGTCTGTACTGCTGTATCCAGTGTCTGTGTGCCCTTGTCCCAGTGTCCATGGCCTACGGTCGGCGCTGCTGTATTCAGTGTCTTTGTGTCCTTGTCCCAGTGTCCATGTCCTATGGTCTGCACGGCTGTATCCAGTGTCTGTGTGTCCTTGTCTCAGTGTCCATATCCTACAGTCTGCACTGCTGTATCCAGTGTCTGTATGTTCCTGTCCCAGTGTCGATGTCCTATGGTCTGCACTGCTGTATCCACTGTCTGTGTGTCCTTGTTCAAGTGTCCTTGTCCTACAGTCTGCGCTGCTGTATCCAGTGTCTGTGTGTCCTGGTTCCAGTGTCCATGTCCTATGGTCTGCACTGCTGTATCTTGTGTCTGTGTGTTCCTGTCCCAGTGTCCATATCCTATGGTCTGAGTTGCTGCATCTCAGTGCCTGTGTGTCCTTGTCCCAGTGTCCATGTCCTGTGATCTTCCCTGCTGTATCCAGTGTCTGTGTGTCCTTGCCCCAGTGTCCATGTCCTATGGTCTGCACTGCTGTATCCAGTGTCTGTGTGTCCTTGTCCTAGTGTCCCTGTCCTATGGTCTGCACTGCTGTATCCAGTGTCTGTGTGTCCTTGTCCCAGTGTCCATGTCCTATGGTCTGCACTGCTGCATCTCACTGTCTGTGTGTTCCTGTCCCAGTGTCCATGTTCTATGGACTGCACTGCTGTATGCAGTGTCTGTGTGTTCCTGTCCCATTGTCCATGTCCTACGGTCTGCGCTGCTTCGTCCCAGTGTCTGTGTGTCCTTCTCCCAGTGTCCATGTCCTACGTTCTGTGCTGCTGCATCTCAGTGTCTGTGTTTCCTTGACCCATTGTCCATGTCCTACGGTCTGCGCTGCTGTATCCAGTGTCTATGTGTCCTTGCCACAGTGTCCATGTCGTACAGTCTGCACTGCTGTATCCAGTGTCTGTGTGTCCTTGTCCCAGTGTCCATGTCCTACAGTCTGTGCTGCTGTATCCAGTGTCTGTGTGTCTTTGTCCCAGTGTGCATGTCCTACAGTCTGCGCTGCTCTGTACCAGTGTCTGTGTGTCCTTGTCCCAGTGTCCATGTCCGAAAGTCTGCGCTGCTCTTTCCCAGAATCTGTGTGCCCTTTCCCCAGTGTCCATGTCCTACAGTCTGCGCTGCTGAATCCTGTGTCTCTGTGTCCTTGTCCCAGTGTGCATGTCCTACAGTCTGCACTGCTTTATCCAGTGTCTGTGTGTCCTTTTCCCAGTGTCCATGTCCTACGGTCTGCACTGCTTCTTTCCAGTGTCTGTGTGTCCTTGTCCCAGTGTCCATGTACTACGTTCTGCGCTGCTGCATCTCAGTGTCTGTGTTTCCTTGTCCCAGTGTCCATGTCCCATGGTATGCACTGCTGCATCCTTTGTCAGTGTCTACCTGTCCCAGTTTCCATGTCCTATGGTCTGCGATGCTGCATCTCAGTGTCTGTGTGTCCTTGTCCCAGTGTCCAAGTCCTATGGTCTGCACTACTATGTCCAGTGTCTATGAGTCCTTGTCCCAGTGTCCATGTCCTATGGTCTGCACTGCTGTATCTAGTGTCTGTGTGTCCTTGTCCCAGTGTCCATGTCTTATGGTCTGCACTGTTGTATCCAGTGTCTGTGTGTCCTTGTCCCAGTGTCCATGTCCTAAGGTCTGCGCTGCTGCATCTCAGTGTCTGTGTGTCCTTGCTCCAGTGTCCATGTCTCATGGTCTGCGCTGCTCTGTCCCAGTGTCTGTGTGTCCTTGCCACAGTGTCCATGTCCTATGGTCTGTGCTGCTGCATCTCAGTGCCTGTGTGTCCTTGCCCCAGTGTCCATGTCCTATTGTCTGCACTGCTGTATCCAGTGTCTGTGTGTCTTTGTCCCAGTGTCCTTGTCCTATCGTCTGCACTGCTGTAACCAGTGTCCGTGTGTCCTTGTCCAAGTGTCCTTGTCCTACAGTTGGTGCTGCTGTATCCAGTGTCTGTGTGTCCTTGTTCCAGTGTCCATGTCCTATGGTCTGCACTGCTGTATCCAGTGTCTGTGTGTCCTTGTTCCAGTGTCCATGTCCTATGGTCTGCACTGCTGTATCTTGTGTCTTTGTGTCCTTGTCCCAGTGTCCATGTCCTATGGTCTGCACTGCTGTATCCAGTGTCTGTTTATCCTTGCCCCAATGTCCATGTCCTATGGTCTGCATTGCTGCATCTCAGTGTCTGTGTGTCATTGTCCCAGTGTCCAAGACCTATGGTCTGCACTGCTATATCCAGTGTCTATGTGTCCTTGTCCCAGGGTCCATGTCCTATGGTCTGCACTGCTGTATCCAGTGTCTGTTTATCCTTGCCCCAATGTCCATGTCCTATGGTCTGCATTGCTGCATCTCAGTGTCTGTGTGTCATTGTCCCAGTGTCCAAGACCTATGGTCTGCACTGCTATATCCAGTGTCTATGTGTCCTTGTCCCAGGGTCCATGTCCTATGGTCTGCACTGGTGTATCCAGTGTCTGTGTGTCCTTGTCCCAGTGTCCATGTCCTATGGTCTGCACTGCTGTATCCAGTGTCTGTGTGTCCTTGTCCCAGTGTCCATGTCCTATGGTCTGCACTGCTGCATCCTTTGTCAGTGTCTTCCTGTCCCAGTGTCCATGTCCTATAGTCTGCGCTGCTCTGTCCCAGTGTCTGTGTGCCCTTGTCCCAGTGTCCATGTCCTATGGTCTGCGATGCTGCATCTCAGTGTCTGTGTGTCCTTGCCCCAGTGTCCATTTCCTATGGTCTGTACTGCTGTATCCAGTGTCTTTGTGTCCTTTTCCCAGTGTCCATGTCCTATGGTCTGCACTTCTGTATCAAGTGTCTGTGTGTTCTTGTCTCAGTATCCATGTCCTATTGTCTGCACTGCTGTAACCATTGTCTGTGTTTCCTTGTCCCAGTGTCCGTGTCTTACGTTCTGCACTGCTGTATCCAGTGTCTATGTGTCCTTGTCCCAGTGTCCATGTCCTACGGTTTGCACTGCTCTGTCCCAGTGTCTGTGTGTTCCTGTCCCAGTGTCCATGTCCTACGGTCTGCACTGCTGTATCCAGTGTCTATGTGTCCTTGTCCCAGTGTCCATGTCCTATGGTCTCCACTGCTGTATCCAGTGTCTGTGTGCCCTTGTCCCAGTGTCCATGTCCTACGGTCGGCGCTGCTGTATTCAGTGTCTGTGTGTCCTTGTCCCAGTGTCCATGTCCTATGGTCTGCACTGCTGTATCCAGTGTCTGTGTGTCCTTGTCTCAGTATCCATATCCTACGGTCTGCACTGCTGTATCCAGTGTCTGTGTGTTCCTGTCCCAGTGTCCATGTTCTATGGTCTGCACTGCTGTAATCAGTGTCTGTGTGTCCTTATTCAAGTGTCCTTGTCCTACAGTCGGCGCTGCTGTATCCAGTGTCTGTGTGTCCTTGTTCCAGTGTCCATGTCCTATGGTCTGCACTGCTGTATCCAGTGTCTCTGTGTCCTTGTTCCAGTGTCCATGTCGTATGGTCTGCACTGCTGTATCTTGTGTCTGTGTGTCCTTGTCCCAGTGTCCATGTCCTATGGTCTGCACTGCTGTATCCAGTGTCTGTTTATCCTTGCCCCAGTGTCCATGTCCTATGGTCTGCATTGCTGCATCTCAGTGTCTGTGTGTCATTGTCCCAGTGTCCAAGACCTATGGTCTGCACTGCTATATCCAGTGTCTATGTGTCCTTGTCCCAGGGTCCATGTCCTATGGTCTGCACTGGTGTATCCAGTGTCTGTGTGTCCTTGTCCCAGTGTCCATGTCCTAGGGTCTGCAATGCTGTATCCAGTGTCTGTGTGTCCTTGTCCCAGTGTCCATGTCTTACAGCCTGAGCTGCTACATCTCAGTGTCTGTGTGTCCTTGTCCCAGTGTCCATGTCCTATGGTCTGCACTGCTGCATCCTTTGTCAGTGTCTTCCTGTCCCAGTGTCCATGTCCTATAGTCTGCGCTGCTCTGTCCCAGTGTCTGTGTGCCCTTGTCCCAGTGTCCATGTCCTATGGTCTGCGATGCTGCATCTCAGTGTCTGTGTGTCCTTGCCCCAGTGTCCATTTCCTATGGTCTGTACTGCTGTATCCAGTGTCTTTGTGTCCTTTTCCCAGTGTCCATGTCCTATGGTCTGCACTTCTGTATCAAGTGTCTGTGTGTTCTTGTCCCAGTGTCCATGTCCTACGGTTTGCGCTGCTCTGTCCCAGTGTCTGTGTGTTCCTGTCCCAGTGTCCATGTCCTACGGTCTGCACTGCTGTATCCAGTGTCTATGTGTCCTTGTCCCAGTGTCCATATCCTATGGTCTGCACTGCTGTATCCAGTGTCTGTGTGCCCTTGTCCCAGTGTCCATGTCCTACGGTCGGCGCTGCTGTATTCAGTGTCTGTGTGTCCTTGTCCCAGTGTCCATGTCCTATGGTCTGCACTGCTGTATCCAGTGTCTGTGTGTCCTTGTCTCAGTGTCCATATCCTACGGTCTGCACTGCTGTATCCAGTGTCTGTGTGTTCCTGTCCCAGTGTCCATGTCCTATGGTCTGCACTGCTGTATCCAGTGTCTGTGTGTCCTTGTTCAAGTGTCCTTGTCCTACAGTCTGCGCTGCTGTATCTTGTGTCTGTGTGGTCCTGTCCCAGTGTCCATATCCTATGGTCTGAGTTGCTGCATCTCCGTGCCTGTGTGTCCTTGTCCCAGTGTCCATGTCCTATGATCTTCCCTGCTGTATCCAGTGTCTGTGTGTCCTTGCCCCAGTGTCCATGTCCTATGGTCTGCACTGCTGTATCCAGTGTCTGTGTGTCCTTGTCCTAATGTCCCTGTCCTATGGTCTGCACTGCTGTATCCAGTGTCTGTGTGTCCTTGTCCCTGTGTCCATGTCCTATGGTCTGCACTGCTGCATCTCACTGTCTGTGTGTTCCTGTCCCAGTGTCCATGTTCTATGGACTGCACTGCTGTATGCAGTGTCTGTGTGTTCCTGTCCCATTGTCCATGTCCTACGGTCTGCGCTGCTTCGTGCCAGTGTCTGTGTGTCCTTCTCCCAGTGTCCATGTCCTACGTTCTGTGCTGCTGCATCTCAGTGTCTGTGTTTCCTTGACCCAGTGTCCATGTCCTACGGTCTGCGCTGCTAAATCCAGTGTCTATGTGTCCTTGCCACAGTGTCCATGTCGTACAGTCTGCACTGCTGTATCCAGTGTCTGTGTGTCCTTTTCCCAGTGTCCATGTCCTACAGTCTGCGCTGCTGTATCCAGTGTCTGTGTGTCCTTGTCCCAGTGTGCATGTCCTACAGTCTGCGCTGCTCTGTACCAGTGTCTGTGTGTCCTTGTCCCAGTGTCCATGTCCGAAAGTCTGCGCTGCTCTTTCCCAGAATCTGTGTGCCCTTTCCCCAGTGTCCATGTCCTACAGTCTGCGCTGCTGAATCCTGTGTCTCTGTGTCCTTGTCCCAGTGTGCATGTCCTACAGTCTGCACTGCTTTATCCAGTGTCTGTGTGTCCTTTTCCCAGCGTCCATGTCCTATGGTCTGCACTGCTGCATCTCAGTGTCTGTGTGTTTCTGTCCAAGTGTCCATGTTCTATGGACTGCACTGCTGTATGCAGTGTCTGTGTGTTCCTGTCCCATTGTCCATGTCCTACGGTCTGCGCTGCTTCGTCCCAGTGTCTGTGTGTCCTTCTCCCAGTGTCCATGTCCTACGTTCTGTGCTGCTGCATCTCAGTGTCTGTGTTTCCTTGACCCAGTGTCCATGTCCTACGGTCTGCGCTGCTGTATCCAGTGTCTATGTGTCCTTGCCACAGTGTCCATGTCGTACAGTCTGCACTGCTGTATCCAGTGTCTGTGTGTCCTTGTCCCAGTGTCCATGTCCTACAGTCTGCGCTGCTGTATCCAGTGTCTGTGTGTCCTTGTCCCAGTGTGCATGTCCTACAGTCTGCGCTGCTCTGTACCAGTGTCTGTGTGTCCTTGTCCCAGTGTCCATGTCCGAAAGTCTGCGCTGCTCTTTCCCAGAATCTGTGTGCCCTTTCCCCAGTGTCCATGTCCTACAGTCTGCGCTGCTAAATCCTGTGTCTCTGTGTCCTTGTCCCAGTGTGCATGTCCTACAGTCTGCACTGCTTTATCCAGTGTCTGTGTGTCCTTGTCCCAGTGTCCATGTCCTACGTTCTGCGCTGCTGCATCTCAGTGTCTGTGTTTCCTTGTCCCAGTGTCCATGTCCCATGGTATGCACTGCTGCATCCTTTATCAGTGTCTTCCTGTCCCAGTGTCCATGTCCTATAGTCTGCGCTGCTCTGTCCCAGTGTCTGTGTGCCCTTGTCCCAGTGTCCATGTCCTATGGTCTGCGATGCTGCATCTCAGTGTCTGTGTGTCCTTGCCCCAGTGTCCATTTCCTATGGTCTGTACTGCTGTATCCAGTGTCTGTGTGCCCTTGTCCCAGTGTCCATGGCCTACGGTCGGCGCTGCTGTATTCAGTGTCTGTGTGTCCTTGTCCCAGTGTCCATGTCCTATGGTCTGCACGGATGTATCCAGTGTCTGTGTGTCCTTGTCTCAGTGTCCATATCCTACAGTCTGCACTGCTGTATCAAGTGTCTGTATGTTCCTGTCCCAGTGTCGATGTCCTATGGTCTGCACTGCTGTATCCAGTGTCTGTGTGTCCTTGTTCAAGTGTCCTTGTCCTACAGTCTGCGCTGCTGTATCCAGTGTCTGTGTGTCCTTGTTCCAGTGTCCATGTCCTATGGTCTGCACTGCTGTATCTTGTGTCTGTGTGTTCCTGTCCCAGTGTCCATATCCTATGGTCTGAGTTGCTGCATCTCAGTGCCTGTGTGTCCTTGTCCCAGTGTCCATGTCCTGTGATCTTCCCTGCTGTATCCAGTGTCTGTGTGTCCTTGCCCCAGTGTCCATGTCCTATGGTCTGCACTGCTGTATCCAGTGTCTGTGTGTCCTTGTCCTAGTGTCCCTGTCCTATGGTCTGCACTGCTGTATCCAGTGTCTGTGTGTCCTTGTCCCAGTGTCCATGTCCTATGGTCTGCATTGCTGCATCTCACTGTCTGTGTGTTCCTGTCCCAGTGTCCATGTTCTATGGACTGCACTGCTGTATGCAGTGTCTGTGTGTTCCTGTCCCATTGTCCATGTCCTACGGTCTGCGCTGCTTCGTCCCAGTGTCTGTGTGTCCTTCTCCCAGTGTCCATGTCCTACGTTCTGTGCTGCTGCATCTCAGTGTCTGTGTTTCCTTGACCCATTGTCCATGTCCTACGGTCTGCGCTGCTGTATCCAGTGTCTATGTGTCCTTGCCACAGTGTCCATGTCGTACAGTCTGCACTGCTGTATCCAGTGTCTGTGTGTCCTTGTCCCAGTGTCCATGTCCTACAGTCTGCGCTGCTGTATCCAGTGTCTGTTTGTCCTTGTCCCAGTCTCCATGTCCGAAAGTCTGCGCTGCTCTTTCCCAGAATCTGTGTGCCCTTTCCCCAGTGTCCATGTCCTACAGTCTGCGCTGCTGAATCCTGTGTCTCTGTGTCCTTGTCCCAGTGTGCATGTCCTACAGTCTGCACTGCTTTATCCAGTGTCTGTGTGTCCTTTTCCCAGTGTCCATGTCCTATGGTCTGCACTGCTGCATCTCAGTGTCTGTGTGTTCCTGTCCAAGTGTCCATGTTCTATGGACTGCACTGCTGTATGCAGAGTCTATGTGTTCCTGTCCCATTGTCCATGTCCTACGGTCTGCGCTGCTTCGTCCCAGTGTCTGTGTGTCCTTCTCCCAGTGTCCATGTCCTACGTTCTGTTCTGCTGCATCTCAGTGTCTGTGTTTCCTTGACCCAGTGTCCATGTTCTACGGTCTGCGCTGCTGTATCCAGTGTCTATGTGTCCTTGCCACAGTGTCCATGTCGTACAGTCTGCACTGCTGTATCCAGTGTCTGTGTGTCCTTGTCCCAGTGTCCATGTCCTACAGTCTGTGCTGCTGTATCCAGTGTCTGTGTGTATTTGTCCCAGTGTGCATGTCCTACAGTCTGCGCTGCTCTGTACCAGTGTCTGTGTGTCCTTGTCCCAGTGTCCATGTCCGAAAGTCTGCGCTGCTCTTTCCCAGAATCTGTGCGCCCTTTCCCCAGTGTCCATGTCCTACAGTCTGCGCTGCTGAATCCTGTGTCTCTGTGTCCTTGTCCCAGTGTGCATGTCCTACAGTCTACACTGCTTTATCCAGTGTCTGTGTGTCCTTTTCCCAGTGTCCATGTCCTACGGTCTGCACTGCTTCTTTCCAGTGTCTGTGTGTCCTTGTCCCAGTGTCCATGTCCTACGTTCTGCGCTGCTGCATCTCAGTGTCTGTGTTTCCTTGTCCCAGTGTCCATGTCCCATGGTATGCACTGCTGCATCCTTTGTCAGTGTCTTCCTGTCCCAGTGTCCATGTCCTATGGTCTGCGATGCTGCATCTCAGTGTCTGTGTGTCCTTGTCCCAGTGTCCAAGTCCTATGGTCTGCACTACTATGTCCAGTGTCTATGAGTCCTTGTCCCAGTGTCCATGTCCTATGGTCTGCACTGCTGTATCTAGTGTCTGTGTGTCCTTGTCCCAGTGTCCATGTCTTATGGTCTGCACTGTTGTATCCAGTGTCTGTGTGTCCTTGTCCCAGTGTCCATGTCCTAAGGTCTGCGCTGCTGCATCTCAGTGTCTGTGTGTCCTTGCCCCAGTGTCCATGTCTCATGGTCTGCGCTGCTCTGTCCCAGTGTCTGTGTGTCCTTGCCACAGTGTCCATGTCCTATGGTCTGTGCTGCTGCATCTCAGTGCCTGTGTGTCCTTGCCCCAGTGTCCATGTCCTATTGTCTGCACTGCTGTATCCAGTGTCTGTGTGTCCTTGTCCCAGTGTCCCTGTCCTATCGTCTGCACTGCTGTAACCAGTGTCCGTGTGTCCTTGTCCAAGTTTCCTTGTCCTACAGTTGGTGCTGCTGTATCCAGTGTCTGTGTGTCCTTGTTCCAGTGTCCATGTCCTATGGTCTGCACTGCTGTATCCAGTGTCTGTGTGTCCTTGTTCCAGTGTCCATGTCCTATGGTCTGCACTGCTGTATCTTGTGTCTTTGTGTCCTTGTCCCAGTGTCCATGTCCTATGGTCTGCACTGCTGTATCCAGTGTCTGTTTATCCTTGCCCCAATGTCCATGTCCTATGGTCTGCATTGCTGCATCTCAGTGTCTGTGTGTCATTGTCCCAGTGTCCAAGACCTATGGTCTGCACTGCTATATCCAGTGTCTATGTGTCCTTGTCCCAGGGTCCATGTCCTATGGTCTGCACTGGTGTATCCAGTGTCTGAGTGTCCTTGTCCCAGTGTCCATGTCCTATGGTCTGCACTGCTGTATCCAGTGTCTGTGTGTCCTTGTCCCAGTGTCCATGTCCTATGGTCTGCACTGCTGCATCCTTAGTCAGTGTCTTCCTGTCCCAGTGTCCATGTCCTATAGTCTGCGCTGCTCTGTCCCAGTGTCTGTGTGCCCTTGTCCCAGTGTCCATGTCCTATGGTCTGCGATGCTGCATCTCAGTGTCTGTGTGTCCTTGCCCCAGTGTCCATTTCCTATGGTCTGTACTGCTGTATCCAGTGTCTTTGTGTCCTTTTCCCAGTGTCCATGTCCTATGGTCTGCACTTCTGTATCAAGTGTCTGTGTGTTCTTGTCTCAGTATCCATGTCCTATTGTCTGCACTGCTGTATCCATTGTCTGTGTTTCCTTGTCCCAGTGTCCGTGTCTTACGTTCTGCACTGCTGTATCCAGTGTCTATGTGTCCTTGTCCCAGTGTCCATGTCCTACGGTTTGCGCTGCTCTGTCCCAGTGTCTGTGTGTTCCTGTCCCAGTGTCCATGTCCTACGGTCTGCACTGCTGTATCCAGTGTCTATGTGTCCTTGTCCCAGTGTCCATGTCCTATGGTCTCCACTGCTGTATCCAGTGTCTGTGTGCCCTTGTCCCACTGTCCATGTACTACGGTCGGCGCTGCTGTATTCAGTGTCTGTGTGTCCTTGTCCCAGTGTCCATGTCCTATGGTCTGCACTGCTGTATCCAGTGTCTGTGTGTCCTTGTCTCAGTATCCATATCCTACGGTCTGCACTGCTGTATCCAGTGTCTGTGTGTTCCTGTCCCAGTGTCCATGTCCTATGGTCTGCACTGCTGTATCCAGTGTCTGTGTGTCCTTATTCAAGTGTCCTTGTCCTACAGTCAGCGCTGCTGTATCCAGTGTCTGTGTGTCCTTGTTCCAGTGTCCATGTCCTATGGTCTGCACTGCTGTATCCAGTGTCTCTGTGTCCTTGTTCCAGTGTCCATGTCGTATGGTCTGCACTGCTGTATCTTGTGTCTGTGTGTCCTTGTCCCAGTGTCCATGTCCTATGGTCTGCACTGCTGTATCCAGTGTCTGTTTATCCTTGCCCCAGTGTCCATGTCCTATGGTCTGCATTGCTGCATCTCAGTGTCTGTGTGTCATTGTCCCAGTGTCCAAGACCTATGGTCTGCACTGCTATATCCAGTGTCTATGTGTCCTTGTCCCAGGGTCCATGTCCTATGGTCTGCACTGGTGTATACAGTGTCTGTGTGTCCTTGTCCCAGTGTCCATGTCCTAGGGTCTGCAATGCTGTATCCAGTGTCTGTGTGTCCTTGTCCCAGTGTCCATGTCTTACAGCCTGCGTTGCTACATCTCAGTGTCTGTGTGTCCTTGTCCCAGTGTCCATGTCCTATGGTCTGCACTGCTGCATCCTTTGTCAGTGTCTTCCTGTCCCAGTGTCCATGTCCTATAGTCTGCGCTGCTCTGTCCCAGTGTCTGTGTGCCCTTGTCCCAGTGTCCATGTCCTATGGTCTGCGATGCTGCATCTCAGTGTCTGTGTGTCCTTGCCCCAGTGTCCATTTCCTATGGTCTGTACTGCTGTATCCAGTGTCTTTGTGTCCTTTTCCCAGTGTCCATGTCCTATGGTCTGCACTTCTGTATCAAGTGTCTGTGTGTTCTTGTCCCAGTGTCCATGTCCTACGGTTTGCGCTGCTCTGTCCCAGTGTCTGTGTGTTCCTGTCCCAGTGTCCATGTCCTACGGTCTGCACTGCTGTATCCAGTGTCTATGTGTCCTTGTCCCAGTGTCCATGTCCTATGGTCTGCACTGCTGTATCCAGTGTCTGTGTGCCCTTGTCCCAGTGTCCATGTCCTACGGTCGGCGCTGCTGTATTCAGTGTCTGTGTGTCCTTGTCCCAGTGTCCATGTCCTATGGTCTGCACTGCTGTATCCAGTGTCTGTGTGTCCTTGTCTCAGTGTCCATATCCTACGGTCTGCACTGCTGTATCCAGTTTCTGTGTGTTCCTGTCCCAGTGTCCATGTCCTATGGTCTGCGCTGCTCAATCCTGTGTCTCTGTGTCCTTGTCCCAGTGTGCATGTCCTACAGTCTGCGCTGCTTCTTTCCAGTGTCTGTGTGTCCTTGTCCCAGTGTCCATGTCCTACGTTCTGCGCTGCTGCATCTCAGTGTCTGTGTTTCCTTGTCCCAGTGTCCATGTCCCATGGTATGCACTGCTGCATCCTTTGTCAGTGTCTTCCTTTCCCAGTGTCCATGTCCTATAGTCTGCGCTGCTCTGTCCCAGTGTCTGTGTGCCCTTGTCCCAGTGTCCATGTCCTTTGGTCTGCGATGCTGCATCTCAGTGTCTGTGTGTCCTTGCCCCAGTGTCCATTTCCTATGGTCTGTACTGCTGTATCCAGTGTCTATGTGTCCTTGTCCCAGTATCCATGTCCTATGGTCTGCACTGCTGTATCCAGTGTCTGTGTGCCCTTGTCCCAGTGTCCATGGCCTATGGTCGGCGCTGCTGTATTCAGTGTCTGTGTGTCCTTGTCCCAGTGTCCATGTCCTATGGTCTGCACTGCTGTATCCAGTGTCTGTGTGTCCTTGTCTCAGTGTCCATATCCTACAGTCTGCACTGCTGTATCCAGTGTCTGTGTGTTCCTGTCCCAGTGTTGATGTCCTATGGTCTCCACTGCTGTATCCAGTGTCTGTGTGTCCTTGTTCAAGTGTCCTTGTCCTACAGTCTGCGCTGCTGTATCCAGTGTCTGTGTGTCCTTGTTCCAGTGTCCATGTCCTATGGTCTGCACTGCTGTATCTTGTGTCTGTGTGTTCCTGTCCCAGTGTCCATATCCTATGGTCTGAGTTGCTGCATCTCAATGCCTGTGTGTCCTTGTCCCAGTGTCCATGTCCTGTGATCTTCCCTGCTGTATCCAGTGTCTGTGTGTCCTTGCCCCAGTGTCCATGTCCTATGGTCTGCACTGCTGTATCCAGTGTCTGTGTGTCCTTGTCCTAGTGTCCCTGTCCTATGGTCTGCACTGCTGTATCCAGTGTCTGTGTGTCCTTGTCCCAGTGTCCATGTCCTATGGTCTGCACTGCTGCATCTCACTGTCTGTGTGTTCCTGTCCCAGTGTCCATGTTCTATGGACTGCACTGCTGTATGCAGTGTCTGTGTGTTCCTGTCCCATTGTCCATGTCCTACGGTCTGCGCTGCTTCGTCCCAGTGTCTGTGTGTCCTTCTCCCAGTGTCCATGTCCTACGTTCTGTGCTGCTGCATCTCAGTGTCTGTGTTTCCTTGACCCAGTGTCCATGTCCTACGGTCTGCGCTGCTGTATCCAGTGTCTGTGTGTCCTTGTCCCAGTGTCCATGTCCTACAGTCTGCGCTGCTGTATCCAGTGTCTGTGTGTCCTTGTCCCAGTGTTCATGTCCTACAGTCTGCGCTGCTCTGTACCAGTGTCTGTGTGTCCTTGTCCCAATGTCCATGTCCGAAAGTCTGCGCTGCTCTTTCCCAGAATCTGTGTGCCCTTTCCCCAGTGTCCATGTCCTACAGTCTGCGCTGCTGAATCCTGTGTCTCTGTGTCCTTGTCCCAGTGTGCATGTCCTACAGTCTGCACTGCTTTATCCAGTGTCTGTGTGTCCTTTTCCCAGTGTCCATGTCCTACGGTCTGCGCTGCTTCTTTCCAGTGTCTGTGTGTCCTTGTCCCAGTGTCCATGTCCTACGTTCTGCGCTGCTGCATCTCAGTGTCTGTGTTTCCTTGTCCCAGTGTCCATGTTCCATGGTATGCACTGCTGCATCCTTTATCAGTGTCTTCCTATCCCAGTGTCCATGTCCTATAGTCTGCGCTGCTCTGTCCCAGTGTCTGTGTGCCCTTGTCCCAGTGTCCATGTCCTATGGTCTCCGATGCTGCATCTCAGTGTCTGTGTGTCCTTGCCCCAGTGTCCATTTCCTATGGTCTGTACTGCTGTATCCAGTGTCTGTGTGCCCTTGTCCCAGTGTCCATGGCCTACGGTCGGCGCTGCTGTATTCAGTGTCTGTGTGTCCTTGTCCCAGTGTCCATGTCCTATGGTCTGCACGGCTGTATCCAGTGTCTGTGTGTCCTTGTCTCAGTGTCCATATCCTACAGTCTGCACTGCTGTATCCAGTGTCTGTATGTTCCTGTCCCAGTGTCGATGTCCTATGGTCTGCACTGCTGTATCCAGTGTCTGTGTGTCCTTGTTCAAGTGTCCTTGTCCTACAGTCTGCGCTGCTGTATCCAGTGTCTGTGTGTCCTTGTTCCAGTGTCCATGTCCTATGGTCTGCACTGCTGTATCTTGTGTCTGTGTGTTCCTGTCCCAGTGTCCATATCCTATGGTCTGAGTTGCTGCATCTCAGTGCCTGTGTGTCCTTGTCCCAGTGTCCATGTCCTGTGATCTTCCCTGCTGTATCCAGTGTCTGTGTGTCCTTGCCCCAGTGTCCATGTCCTATGGTCTGCACTGTTGTATCCAGTGTCTGTGTGTCCTTGTCCTAGTGTCCCTGTCCTATGGTCTGCACTGCTGTATCCAGTGTCTGTGTGTCCTTGTCCCAGTGTCCATGTCCTATGGTCTGCACTGCTGCATCTCACTGTCTGTGTGTTCCTGTCCCAGTGTCCATGTTCTATGGACTGCACTGCTGTATGCAGTGTCTGTGTGTTCCTGTCCCATTGTCCATGTCCTACGGTCTGCGCTGCTTCGTCCCAGTGTCTGTGTGTCCTTCTCCCAGTTTCCATGTCCTACGTTCTGTGCTGCTACATCTCAGTGTCTGTGTTTCCTTGACCCATTGTCCATGTCCTACGGTCTGCGCTGCTGTATCCAGTGTCTATGTGTCCTTGCCACAGTGTCCATGTCGTACAGTCTGCACTGCTGTATCCAGTGTCTGTGTGTCCTTGTCCCAGTGTCCATGTCCTACAGTCTGCGCTGCTGTATCCAGTGTCTGTTTGTCCTTGTCCCAGTGTGCATGTCCTACAGTCTGCGCTGCTATGTACCAGTGTCTGTGTGTCCTTGTCCCAGTCTCCATGTCCGAAAGTCTGCGCTGCTCTTTCCCAGAATCTGTGTGCCCTTTCCCCAGTGTCCATGTCCTACAGTCTGCGCTGCTGAATCCTGTGTCTCTGTGTCCTTGTCCCAGTGTGCATGTCCTACAGTCTGCACTGCTTTATCCAGTGTCTGTGTGTCCTTTTCCCAGTGTCCATGTCCTATGGTCTGCACTGCTGCATCTCAGTGTCTGTGTGTTCCTGTCCAAGTGTCCATGTTCTATGGACTGCACTGCTGTATGCAGAGTCTGTGTGTTCCTGTCCCATTGTCCATGTCCTACGGTCTGCGCTGCTTCGTCCCAGTGTCTGTGTGTCCTTCTCCCAGTGTCCATGTCCTACGTTCTGTTCTGCTGCATCTCAGTGTCTGTGTTTCCTTGACCCAGTGTCCATGTCCTACGGTCTGCGCTGCTGTATCCAGTGTCTATGTGTCCTTGCCACAGTGTCCATGTCGTACAGTCTGCACTGCTGTATCCAGTGTCTGTGTGTCCTTGTCCCAGTGTCCATGTCCTACAGTCTGTGCTGCTGTATCCAGTGTCTGTGTGTCTTTGTCCCAGTGTGCATGTCCTACAGTCTGCGCTGCTCTGTACCAGTGTCTGTGTGTCCTTGTCCCAGTGTCCATGTCCGAAAGTCTGCGCTGCTCTTTCCCAGAATCTGTGTGCCCTTTCCCCAGTGTCCATGTCCTACAGTCTGCGCTGCTGAATCCTGTGTCTCTGTGTCCTTGTCCCAGTGTGCATGTCCTACAGTCTGCACTGCTTTATCCAGTGTCTGTGTGTCCTTTTCCCCGTGTCTATGTCCTACGGTCTGCACTGCTTCTTTCCAGTGTCTGTGTGTCCTTGTCCCAGTGTCCATGTCCTACGTTCTGCACTGCTGCATCTCAGTGTCTGTGTTTCCTTGTCCCAGTGTCCATGTCCCATGGTATGCACTGCTGCATCCTTTGTCAGTGTCTTCCTGTCCCAGTGTCCATGTCCTATGGTCTGCGATGCTGCATCCCAGTGTCTGTGTGTCCTTGTCCCAGTGTCCAAGTCCTATGGTCTGCACTACTATGTCCAGTGTCTATGAGTCCTTGTCCCAGTGTCCATGTCCTATGGTCTGCACTGCTGTATCTAGTGTCTGTGTGTCCTTGCCCCAGTGTCCATGTCTTATGGTCTGCACTGTTGTATCCAGTGTCTGTGTGTCCTTGTCCCAGTGTCCATGTCCTAAGGTCTGCGCTGCTGCATCTCAGTGTCTGTGTGTCCTTGCCCCAGTGTCCATGTCTCATGGTCTGCGCTGCTCTGTCCCAGTGTCTGTGTGTCCTTGCCACAGTGTCCATGTCCTATGGTCTGCGCTGCTGCATCTCAGTGCCTGTGTGTCCTTGCCCCAGTGTCCATGTCCTATTGTCTGCACTGCTGTATCCAGTGTCTGTGTGTCCTTGTCCCAGTGTCCATGTCCTATCGTCTGCACTGCTGTAACCAGTGTCCGTGTGTCCTTGTCCAAGTGTCCTTGTCCTACAGTCGGTGCTGCTGTATCCAGTGTCTGTGTGTCCTTGTTCCAGCGTCCATGTCCTATGGTCTGCACTGCTGTATCCAGTGTCTGTGTGTCCTTGTTCCAGTGTCCATGTCCTATGGTCTGCACTGCTGTATCTTGTGTCTTTGTGTCCTTGTCCCAGTGTCCATGTCCTATGGTCTGCACTGCTGTATCCAGTGTCTGTTTATCCTTGCCCCAATGTCCATGTCCTATGGTCTGCATTGCTGCATCTCAGTGTCTGTGTGTCATTGTCCCAGTGTCCAAGACCTATGGTCTGCACTGCTATATCCAGTGTCTATGTGTCCTTGTCCCAGGGTCCATGTCCTATGGTCTGCACTGGTGTATCCAGTGTCTGTGTGTCCTTGTCCCAGTGTCCATGTCCTATGGTCTGCACTGTTGTATCCAGTGTCTGTGTGTCCTTGTCCCAGTGTCCATGTCCTATGGTCTGCACTGCTGCATCCTTTGTCAGTGTCTTCCTGTTCCAGTGTCCATGTCCTATAGTCTGCGCTGCTCTGTCCCAGTGTCTGTGTGCCCTTGTCCCAGTGTCCATGTCCTATGGTCTGCGATGCTGCATCTCAGTGTCTGTGTGTCCTTGCCCCAGTGTCCATTTCCTATGGTCTGTACTGCTGTATCCAGTGTCTTTGTGTCCTTTTCCCAGTGTCCATGTCCTATGGTCTGCACTTCTGTATCAAGTGTCTGTGTGTTCTTGTCTCAGTATCCATGTCCTATTGTCTGCACTGCTGTATCCATTGTCTGTGTTTCCTTGTCCCAGTGTCCGTGTCTTACGTTCTGCACTGCTGTATCCAGTGTCTATGTGTCCTTGTCCCAGTGTCCATGTCCTACGGTTTCCGCTGCTCTGTCCCAGTGTCTGTGTGTTCCTGTCCCAGTGTCCATGTCCTACGGTCTGCACTGCTGTATCCAGTGTCTATGTGTCCTTGTCCCAGTGTCCATGTCCTATGGTCTGCACTGCTGTATCCAGTGTCTGTGTGCCCTTGTCCCAGTGTCCATGTCCTACGGTCGGCGCTGCTGTATTCAGTGTCTGTGTGTCCTTGACCCAGTGTCCATGTCCTATGGTCTGCACTGCTGTATCCAGTGTCTGTGTGTCCTTGTCTCAGTATCCATATCCTACGGTCTGCACTGCTGTATCCAGTGTCTGTGTGTTCCTGTCCCAGTGTCCATGTCCTATGGTCTGCACTGCTGTATCCAGTGTCTGTGTGTCCTTATTCAAGTGTCCTTGTCCTACAGTCGGCGCTGCTGTATCCAGTGTCTGTGTGTCCTTGTTCCAGTGTCCATGTCCTATGGTCTGCACTGCTGTATCCAGTGTCTCTGTGTCCTTGTTCCAGTGTCCATGTCGTATGGTCTGCACTGCTGTATCTTGTGTCTGTGTGTCCTTGTCCCAGTGTCCATGTCCTATGGTCTGCACTGCTGTATCCAGTGTCTGTTTATCCTTGCCCCAGTGTCCATGTCCTATGGTCTGCATTGCTGCATCTCAGTGTCTGTGTGTCATTGTCCCAGTGTCCAAGACCTATGGTCTGCACTGCTATATCCAGTGTCTATGTGTCCTTGTCCCAGGGTCCATGTCCTATGGTCTGCACTGGTGTATCCAGTGTCTGTGTGTCCTTGTCCCAGTGTCCATGTCCTAGGGTCTGCAATGCTGTATCCAGTGTCTGTGTGTCCTTGTCCCAGTGTCCATGTCTTACAGCCTGCGCTGCTACATCTCAGTGTCTGTGTGTCCTTGTCCCAGTGTCCATGTCCTATGGTCTGCACTGCTGCATCCTTTGTCAGTGTCTTCCTGTCCCAGTGTCCATGTCCTATAGTCTGCGCTGCTCTGTCCCAGTGTCTGTGTGCCCTTGTCCCAGTGTCCATGTCCTATGGTCTGCGATGCTGCATCTCAGTGTCTGTGTGTCCTTGCCCCAGTGTCCATTTCCTATGGACTGTACTGCTGTATCCAGTGTCTTTGTGTCCTTTTCCCAGTGTCCATGTCCTATGGTCTGCACTTCTGTATCAAGTGTCTGTGTGTTCTTGTCCCAGTGTCCATGTCCTATGGTCTGCACTGCTGTATCCAGTGTCTGTGTGCCCTTGTCCCAGTGTCCCTGTCCTACGGTCGGCGCTGCTGTATTCAGTGTCTGTGTGTCCTTGTCCCAGTGTCCATGTCCTATGGTCTGCACTGCTGTATCCAGTGTCTGTGTGTCCTTGTCTCAGTGTCCATATCCTACGGTCTGCACTGCTGTATCCAGTGTCTGTGTGTTCCTGTCCCAGTGTCCATGTCCTATGGTCTGCACTGCTGTATCCAGTGTCTGTGTGTCCTTGTTCAAGTGTCCTTGTCCTACAGTCTGCGCTGCTGTATCCAGTGTCTGTGTGTCCTTGTTCCAGTGTCCATGTCCTATGGTCTGCACTGCTGTATCTTGTGTCTGTGTGGTCCTGTCCCAGTGTCCATATCCTATGGTCTGAGTTGCTGCATCTCCGTGCCTGTGTGTCCTTGTCCCAGTGTCCATGTCCTATGATCTTCCCTGCTGTATCCAGTCTCTGTGTGTCCTTGCCCCAGTGTCCATGTCCTATGGTCTGCACTGCTGTATCCAGTGTCTGTGTGTCCTTGTCCTAATGTCCCTGTCCTATGGTCTGCACTGCTGTATCCAGTGTCTGTGTGTCCTTGTCCCAGTGTCCATGTCCTATGGTCTGCACTGCTGCATCTCACTGTCTGTGTGTTCCTGTCCCAGTGTCCATGTTCTATGGACTGCACTGCTGTATGCAGTGTCTGTGTGTTCCTGTCCCATTGTCCATGTCCTAAGGTCTGCGCTGCTTCGTGCCAGTGTCTGTGTGTCCTTCTCCCAGTGTCCATGTCCTACGTTCTGTGCTGCTGCATCTCAGTGTCTGTGTTTCCTTGACCCAGTGTCCATGTCCTACGGTCTGCGCTGCTGTATCCAGTGTCTATGTGTCCTTGCCACAGTGTCCATGTCGTACAGTCTGCACTGCTGTATCCAGTGTCTGTGTGTCCTTATCCCAGTGTCCATGTCCTACAGTCTGCGCTGCTGTATCCAGTGTCTGTGTGTCCTTGTCCCAGTGTGCATGTCCTACAGTCTGCGCTGCTCTGTACCAGTATCTGTGTGTCCTTGTCCCAGTGTCCATGTCCGAAAGTCTGCGCTGCTCTTTCCCAGAATCTGTGTGCCCTTTCCCCAGTGTCCATGCCCTACAGTCTGCCCTGCTGAATCCTGTGTCTCTGTGTCCTTGTCCCAGTGTGCATGTGCTACAGTCTGCACTGCTTTATCCAGTGTCTGTGTGTCCTTTTCCCAGTGTCCATGTCCTATGGTCTGCACTGCTGCATCTCAGTGTCTGTGTGTTCCTGTCCAAGTGTCCATGTTCTATGGACTGTACTGCTGTATGCAGTGTCTGTGTGTTCCTGTCCCATTGTCCATGTCCTACGGTCTGCGCTGCTTCGTCCCAGTGTCTGTGTGTCCTTCTCCCAGTGTCCATGTCCTACGTTCTGTGCTGCTGCATCTCAATGTCTGTGTTTCCTTGACCCAGTGTCCATGTCCTACGGTCTGCGCTGCTGTATCCAGTGTCTATGTGTCCTTGCCACAGTGTCCATGTCGTACAGTCTGCACTGCTGTATCCAGTGTCTGTGTGTCCTTGTCCCAGTGTCCATGTCCTACAGTCTGCGCTGCTCTATCCAGTGTCTGTGTGTCCTTGTCCCAGTGTGCATGTCCTACAGTCTACGCTGCTCTGTACCAGTGTCTGTGTGTCCTTGTCCCAGTGTCCATGTCCGAAAGTCTGCGCTGCTCTTTCCCAGAATCTGTGTGCCCTTTCCCCAGTGTCCATGTCCTACAGTCTGCGCTGCTCAATCCTGTGTCTCTGTGTCCTTGTCCCAGTGTGCATGTCCTACAGTCTGCACTGCTTTATCCAGTGTCTGTGTGTCCTTTTCCCAGTGTCCATGTCCTACGGTCTGCGCTGCTTCTTTCCAGTGTCTGTGTGTCCTTGTCCCAGTGTCCATGTCCTACGTTCAGCGCTGCTGCATCTCAGTGTCTGTGTTTCCTTCTCCCAGTGTCCATGTCCCATGGTATGCACTGCTGCATCCTTTGTCAGTGTCTTCCTGTCCCAGTGGCCATGTCCTATAGTCTGCGCTGCTCTGTCCCAGTGTCTGTGTGCCCTTGTCCCAGTGTCCATGTCCTATGGTCTGCGTTGCTGCATCTCCGTGCCTGTGTGTCCTTGTCCCAGTGTCCATGTCCTATGATCTTCCCTGCTGTATCCAGTCTCTGTGTGTCCTTGCCCCAGTGTCCATGTCCTATGGTCTGCACTGCTGTATCCAGTGTCTGTGTGTCCTTGTCCTAATGTCCCTGTCCTATGGTCTGCACTGCTGTATCCAGTGTCTGTGTGTCCTTGTCCCAGTGTCCATGTCCTATGGTCTGCACTGCTGCATCTCACTGTCTGTGTGTTCCTGTCCCAGTGTCCATGTTCTATGGACTGCACTGCTGTATGCAGTGTCTGTGTGTTCCTGTCCCATTGTCCATGTCCTACGGTCTGCGCTGCTTCGTGTCAGTGTCTGTGTGTCCTTCTCCCAGTGTCCATGTCCTACGTTCTGTGCTGCTGCATCTCAGTGTCTGTGTTTCCTTGACCCAGTGTCCATGTCCTACTGTCTGCGCTGCTGTATCCAGTGTCTATGTGTCCTTGCCACAGTGTCCATGTCGTACAGTCTGCACTGCTGTATCCAGTGTCTGTGTGTCCTTGTCCCAGTGTCCATGTCCTACAGTCTGCGCTGCTGTATCCAGTGTCTGTGTGTCCTTGTCCCAGTGTGCATGTCCTACAGTCTGCGCTGCTCTGTACCAGTATCTGTGTGTCCTTGTCCCAGTGTCCATGTCCGAAAGTCTGCGCTGCTCTTTCCCAGAATCTGTGTGCCCTTTCCCCAGTGTCCATGCCCTACAGTCTGCGCTGCTGAATCCTGTGTCTCTGTGTCCTTGTCCCAGTGTGCATGTCCTACAGTCTGCACTGCTTTATCCAGTGTCTGTGTGTCCGTTTCCCAGTGTCCATGTCCTATGGTCTGCACTGCTGCATCTCAGTGTCTGTGTGTTCCTGTTCAAGTGTCCATGTTCTATGGACTGTACTGCTGTATGCAGTGTCTGTGTGTTCCTGTCCCATTGTCCATGTCCTACGGTCTGCGCTGCTTCGTCCCAGTGTCTGTGTGTCCTTCTCCCAGTGTCCATGTCCTACGTTCTGTGCTGCTGCATCTCAGTGTCTGTGTTTCCTTGACCCAGTGTCCATGTCCTACGGTCTGCGCTGCTGTATCCAGTGTCTATGTGTCCTTGCCACAGTGTCCATGTCGTACAGTCTGCACTGCTGTATCCAGTGTCTGTGTGTCCTTGTCCCAGTGTCCATGTCCTACAGTCTGCGCTGCTCTATCCAGTGTCTGTGTGTCCTTGTCCCAGTGTGCATGTCCTACAGTCTACGCTGCTCTGTACCAGTGTCTGTGTGTCCTTGTCCCAGTGTCAATGTCCGAAAGTCTGCGCTGCTCTTTCCCAGAATCTGTGTGCCCTTTCCCCAGTGTCCATGTCCTACAGTCTGCGCTGCTCAATCCTGTGTCTCTGTGTCCTTGTCCCAGTGTGCATGTCCTACAGTCTGCACTGCTTTATCCAGTGTCTGTGTGTCCTTTTCCCAGTGTCCATGTCCTACGGTCTGCGCTGCTTCTCTCCAGTGTCTGTGTGTCCTTGTCCCAGTGTCCATGTCCTACGTTCTGCGCTGCTGCATCTCAGTGTCTGTGTTTCCTTGTCCCAGTGTCCATGTCCCATGGTATGCACTGCTGCATCCTTTGTCAGTGTCTTCCTGTCCCAGTGGCCATGTCCTATAGTCTGCGCTGCTCTGTCCCAGTGTCTGTGTGCCCTTGTCCCAGTGTCCATGTCCTATGGTCTGCGATGCTGCATCTCAGTGTCTGTGTGTCCTTGCCCCAGTGTCCATTTCCTATGGTCTGTACTGCTGTATCCAGTGTCTATGTGTCCTTGTCCCAGTATCCATGTCCTATGGTCTGCACTGCTGTATCCAGTGTCTGTGTGCCCTTGTCCCAGTGTCCATGGCCTACGGTCGGCGCTGCTGTATTCAGTGTCTGTGTGTCCTTGTCCCAGTGTCCATGTCCTATGGTCTGCACTACTGTATCCAGTGTCTGTGTGTCCTTGTCTCAGTGTCCATATCCTACAGTCTGCACTGCTGTATCCAGTGTCTGTGTGTTCCTGTCCCAGTGTCGATGTCCTATGGTCTGCACTGCTGTATCCAGTGTCTGTGTGTCCTTGTTCAAGTGTCCTTGTCCTACAGTCTGCGCTGCTGTATCCAGTGTCTGTGTGTCCTTGTTCCAGTGTCCATGTCCTATGGTCTGCACTGCTGTATCTTGTGTCTGTGTGTTCCTGTCCCAGTGTCCATATGCTATGGTCTGAGTTGCTGCATCTCAGTGCCTGTGTGTCCTTGTCCCAGTGTCCATGTCCTGTGATCTTCCCTGCTGTATCCAGTGTCTGTGTGTCCTTGCCCCAGTGTCCATGTCCTATGGTCTGCACTGCTGTATCCAGTGTCTGTGTGTCCTTGTCCTAGTGTCCCTGTCCTATGGTCTGCACTGCTGTATCCAGTGTCTGTGTGTCCTTGTCCCAGTGTCCATGTCCTATGGTCTGCACTGCTGCATCTCACTGTCTGTGTGTTCCTGTCCCAGTGTCCATGTTCTATGGACTGCACTGCTGTATGCAGTGTCTGTGTGTTCCTGTCCCATTGTCCATGTCCTACGGTCTGCGCTGCTTCGTCCCAGTGTCTGTGTGTCCTTCTCCCAGTGTCCATGTCCTACGTTCTGTGCTGCTGCATCTCAGTGTCTGTGTTTCCTTGACCCAGTGTCCATGTCCTACGGTCTGCGCTGCTGTATCCAGTGTCTATGTGTCCTTGCCACAGTGTCCATGTCGTACAGTCTGCACTGCTGTATCCAGTGTCTGTGTGTCCTTGTCCCAGTGTCCATGTCCTACAGTCTGCGCTGCTGTATCCAGTGTCTGTGTGTCCTTGTCCCAGTGTGCATGTCCTACAGTCTGCGCTGCTCTGTACCAGTGTCTGTGTGTCCTTGTCCCAGTGTCCATGTCCGAAAGTCTGCGCTGCTCTTTCCCAGAATCTGTGTGCCCTTTCCCCAGTGTCCATGTCCTACAGTCTGCGCTGCTGAATCCTGTGTCTCTGTGTCCTTGTCCCAGTGTGCATGTCCTACAGTCTGCACTGCTTTATCCAGTGTCTGTGTGTCCTTTTCCCAGTGTCCATGTCCTATGGTCTGCACTGCTGCATCTCAGTGTCTGTGTGTTTCTGTCCAAGTGTCCATGTTCTATGGACTGCACTGCTGTATGCAGTGTCTGTGTGTTACTGTCCCATTGTCCATGTCGTACGGTCTGCGCTGCTTCGTCCCAGTGTCTGTGTGTCCTTCTCCCAGTGTCCATGTCCTACGTTCTGTGCTGCTGCATCTCCGTGTCTGTGTTTCCTTGACCCAGTGTCCATGTCCTACGGTCTGCGCTGCTGTATCCAGTGTCTATGTGTCCTTGCCACAGTGTCCATGTCGTACAGTCTGCACTGCTGTATCCAGTGTCTGTGTGTCCTTGTCCCAGTGTCAATGTCCTACAGTCTGTGCTGCTGTATCCAGTGTCTGTGTGTCCTTGTCCCAGTGTGCATGTCCTACAGTCTGCGCTGCTCTTTCCCAGTGTCTGTGTGTCCTTGTCCCAGTGTCCATGTCCGAAAGTCTGCGCTGCTCTTTCCCAGAATCTGTGTGCCCTTTCCCCAGTGTCCATGTCCTACAGTCTGCGCTGCTGAATCCTGTGTCTCTGTGTCCTTGTCCCAGTGTGCATGTCCTACAGTCTGCACTGCTTTATCCAGTGTCTGTGTGTCCTTTTCCCAGTGTCCATGTCCTACGATCTGCGCTGCTTCTTTCCAGTGTCTGTGTGTCCTTGTCCCAGTGTCCATGTCCTACGGTCTGCGCTGCTTCTTTCCAGTGTCTGTGTTTCCTTGTCCCAGTGTCCATGTCCCATGGTATGCACTGCTGCATCCTTTATCAGTGTCTTCCTGTCCCAGTGTCCATGTCCTATAGTCTGCGCTGCTCTGTCCCAGTGTCGGTGTGCCCTTGTCCCAGTGTCCATGTCCTATGGTCTGCGATGCTGCATCTCAGTGTCTGTGTGTCCTTGCCCCAGTGTCCATTTCCTATGGTCTGTACTGCTGTATCCAGTGTCTGTGTGCCCTTGTCCCAGTGTCCATGGCCACCGGTCGGCGCTGCTGTATTCAGTGTCTGTGTGTCCTTGTTCCAGTGTCCATGTCCTACAGTCTGTGCTGCTGTATCCAGTGTCTGTGTGTCCTTGTCCCAGTGTGCATGTCCTACAGTCTGCGCTGCTCTGTACCAGTGTCTGTGTGTCCATGTCCCAGTGTCCATGTCCGAAAGTCTGCGCTGCTCTTTCCCAGAATCTGTGTGCCCTTTCCCCAGTGTCCATGTCCTACAGTCTGCGCTGCTGAATCCTGTGTCTCTGTGTCCTTGTCCCTGTGTGCATGTCCTACAGTCTGCACTGCTTTATCCAGTGTCTGTGTGTCCTTTTCCCAGTGTCCATGTCCTACGGTCTGCACTGCTTCTTTCCAGTGTCTGTGTGTCCTTGTCCCAGTGTCCATGTCCTATGGTCTGCGATGCTGCATCTCAGTGTCTGTGTGTCCTTGTCCCAGTGTCCAAGTCCTATGGTCTGCACTACTATGTCCAGTGTCTATGAGTCCTTGTCCCAGTGTCCATGTCCTATGGTCTGCACTGCTGTAGCTAGTGTCTGTGTGTCCTTGTCCCAGTGTCCATGTCTTATGGTCTGCACTGTTGTATCCAGTGTCTGTGTGTCCTTGTCCCAGTGTCCATGTCCTAAGGTCTGCGCTGCTGCATCTCAGTGTCTGTGTGTTCTTGCCCCAGTGTCCATGTCTCATGGTCTGCGCTGCTCTGTCCCAGTGTCTGTGTGTCCTTGCCACAGTGTCCATGTCCTATGGTCTGCGCTGCTGCATCTCAGTGCCTGTGTGTCCTTGCCCCAGCGTCCATGTCCTATTGTCTGCACTGCTGTATCCAGTGTCTGTGTGTCCTTGTCCCAGTGTCCATGTCCTATCGTCTGCACTGCTGTAACCAATGTCCGTGTGTCCTTGTCCAAGTGTCCTTGTCCTACAGTCGGTGCTGCTGTATCCAGTGTCTGTGTGTCCTTGTTCCAGTGTCCATGTCCTATGGTCTGCACTGCTGTATCCAGTGTCTGTGTGTCCTTGTTCCAGTGTCCATGTCCTATGGTCTGCACTGCTGTATCTTGTGTCTTTGTGTCCTTGTCCCAGTGTCTATGTCCTATGGTCTGCACTGCTGTATCCAGTGTCTGTTTATCCTTGCCCCAATGTCCATGTCCTATGGTCTGCATTGCTGCATCTGAGTGTCTGTGTGTCATTGTCCCAGTGTCCAAGACCTATGGTCTGCACTGCTATATCCAGTGTCTATGTGTCCTTGTCCCAGGGTCCATGTCCTATGGTCTGCACTGGTGTATCCAGTGTCTGTGTGTCCTTGTCCCAGTTTCCATGTCCTATGGTCTGCACTGCTGTATCCAGTGTCTGTGTGTCCTTGTCCCAGTGTCCGTGTCCTATGGTCTGCACTGCTGCATCCTTTGTCAGTGTCTTCCTGTCCCAGTGTCCATGTCCTATAGTCTGCGCTGCTCTGTCCCAGTGTCTGTGTGCCCTTGTCCCAGTGTCCATGTCCTATGGTCTGCGATGCTGCATCTCAGTGTCTGTGTGTCCTTCCCCAGTGTCCATTTCCTATGGTCTGTACTGCTGTATCCAGTGTCTTTGTGTCCTTTTCCCAGTGTCCATGTCCTATGGTCTGCACTTCTGTATCAAGTGTCCGTGTGTTCTTGTCTCAGTATCCATGTCCTATTGTCTGCACTGCTGTATCCATTGTCTGTGTTTCCTTGTCCCAGTGTCCGTGTCTTACGTTCTGCACTGCTGTATCCAGTGTCTATGTGTCCTTGTCCCAGTGTCCATGTCCTACGGTTTGCGCTGCTCTGTCCCAGTGTCTGTGTGTTCCTGTCCCAGTGTCCATGTCCTACGGTCTGCACTGCTGTATCCAGTGTCTATGTGTCCTTGTCCCAGTGTCCATGTCCTATGGTCTGCACTGCTGTATCCAGTGTCTGTGTGCCCTTGTCCCAGTGTCCATGTCCTACGGTCGGCGCTGCTGTATTCAGTGTCTGTGTGTCCTTGTCCCAGTGTCCATGTCCTATGGTCTGCACTGCTGTATCCAGTGTCTGTGTGTCCTTGTCTCAGTGTCCATATCCTACGGTCTGCACTGCTGTATCCAGTGTCTGTGTGTTCCTGTCCCAGTGTCCATGTCCTATGGTCTGCACTGCTGTATCCAGTGTCTGTGTGTCCTTGTTCAAGTGTCCTTGTCCTACAGTCGGCGCTGCTGTATCCAGTGTCTGTGTGTCCTTGTTCCAGTGTCCATGTCCTATGGTCTGCACTGCTGTATCCAGTGTCTCTGTGTCCTTGTTCCAGTGTCCATGTCGTATGGTCTGCACTGCTGTATCTTGTGTCTGTGTGTCCTTGTCCCAGTGTCCATGTCCTATGGTCTGCACTGCTGTATCCAGTGTCTGTTTATCCTTGCCCCAGTGTCCATGTCCTATGGTCTGCATTGCTGCATCTCAGTGTCTGTGTGTCATTGTCCCAGTGTCCAAGACCTATGGTCTGCACTGCTATATCCAGTGTCTATGTGTCCTTGTCCCAGGGTCCATGTCCTATGGTCTGCTCTGGTGTATCAAGTGTCTGTGTGTCCTTGTCCCAGTGTCCATGTCCTATGGTCTGCAATGCTGTATCCAGTGTCTGTGTGTCCTTGTCCCAGTGTCCATGTCTTACAGCCTGCGCTGCTACATCTCAGTGTCTGTGTGTCCTTGTCCCAGTGTCCATGTCCTATGGTCTGCACTGCTGCATCCTTTGTCAGTGTCTTCCTGTCCCAGTGTCCATGTCCTATAGTCTGCGCTGCTCTGTCCCAGTGTCTGTGTGCCCTTGTCCCAGTGTCCATGTCCTATGGTCTGCGATGCTGCATCTCAGTGTCTGTGTGTCCTTGCCCCAGTGTCCATTTCCTATGGTCTGTACTGCTGTATCCAGTGTCTTTGTGTCCTTTTCCCAGTGTCCATGTCCTATGGTCTGCACTTCTGTATCAAGTGTCTGTGTGTTCTTGTCCCAGTGTCCATGTCCTACGGTTTGCGCTGCTCCGTCCCAGTGTCTGTGTGTTCCTGTCCCAGTGTCCATGTCCTACGGTCTGCACTGCTGTATCCAGTGTCTATGTGTCCTTGTCCCAGTGTCCATGTCCTATGGTCTGCACTGCTGTATCCAGTGTCTGTGTGCCCTTGTCCCAGTGTCCATGTCCTACGGTCGGCGCTGCTGTATTCAGTGTCTGTGTGTCCTTGTCCCAGTGTCCATGTCCTATGGTCTGCACTGCTGTATCCAGTGTCTGTGTGTCCTTGTCTCAGTGTCCATATCCTACGGTCTGCACTGCTGTATCCAGTGTCTGTGTGTTCCTGTCCCAGTGTCCATGTCCTATGGTCTGCACTGCTGTATCCAGTGTCTGTGTGTCCTTGTTCAAGTGTCCTTGTCCTACAGTCTGCGCTGCTGTATCCAGTGTCTGTGTGTCCTTGTTCCAGTGTCCATGTCCTATGGTCTGCACTGCTGTATCTTGTGTCTGTGTGGTTCTGTCCCAGTGTCCATATCCTATGGTCTGAGTTGCTGCATCTCCGTGCCTGTGTGTCCTTATCCCAGTGTCCATGTCCTATGATCTTCCCTGCTGTATCCAGTCTCTGTGTGTCCTTGCCCCAGTGTCCATGTCCTATGGTCTGCACTGCTGTATCCAGTGTCTGTGTGTCCTTGTCCTAATGTCCCTGTCCTATGGTCTGCACTGCTGTATCCAGTGTCTGTGTGTCCTTGTCCCAGTGTCCATGTCCTATGGTCTGCACTGCTGCATCTCACTGTCTGTGTGTTCCTGTCCCAGTGTCCATGTTCTATGGACTGCACTGCTGTATGCAGTGTCTGTGTGTTCCTGTCCCATTGTCCATGTCCTACGGTCTGCGCTGCTTCGTGCCAGTGTCTGTGTGTCCTTCTCCCAGTGTCCATGTCCTACGTTCTGTGCTGCTGCATCTCAGTGTCTGTGTTTCCTTGACCCAGTGTCCATGTCCTACGGTCTGCGCTGCTGTATCCAGTGTCCATGTCGTACAGTCTGCACTGCTGTTTCCAGTGTCTGTGTGTCCTTGTCCCAGTGTCCATGTCCTACAGTCTGCGCTGCTGTATCCAGTGTCTGTGTGTCCTTGTCCCAGTGTGCATGTCCTACAGTCTGCGCTGCTCTGTACCAGTGTCTGTGTGTCCTTGTCCCAGTGTCCATGTCCGAAAGTCTGCGCTGCTCTTGCCCAGAATCTGTGTGCCCTTTCCCCAGTGTCCATGTCCTACAGTCTGCGCTGCTGAATCCTGTGTCTCTGTGTCCTTGTCCCAGTGTGCATGTCCTACAGTCTGCACTGCTTTATCCAGTGTCTGTGTGTCCTTTTCCCAGTGTCCATGTCCTATGGTCTGCACTGCTGCATCTCAGTGTCTGTGTGTTCCTGTCCAAGTGTCCATGTTCTATGGACTGTACTGCTGTATGCAGTGTCTGTGTGTTCCTGTCCCATTGTCCATGTCCTACGGTCTGCGCTGCTTCGTCCCAGTGTCTGTGTGTCCTTCTCCCAGTGTCCATGTCCTACGTTCTGTGCTGCTGCATCTCAGTGTCTGTGTTTCCTTGGCCCAGTGTCCATGTCCTACGGTCTGCGCTGCTGTATCCAGTGTCTATGTGTCCTTGCCACAGTGTCCATGTCGTACAGTCTGCACTGCTGTATCCAGTGTCTGTGTGTCCTTGTCCCAGTGTCCATGTCCTACAGTCTGCGCTGCTGTATCCAGTGTCTGTGTGCCCTTGTCCCAGTGTGCATGTCCTACAGTCTGCGCTGCTCTGTACCAGTGTCTGTGTGTCCTTGTCCCAGTGTCCATGTCCGAAAGTCTGCGCTGCTCTTTCTCAGAATCTGTGTGCCCTTTCCCCAGTGTCCATGTCCTACAGTCTGCGCTGCTCAATCCTGTGTCTCTGTGTCCTTGTCCCAGTGTGCATGTCCTACAGTCTGCACTGCTTTATCCAGTGTCTGTGTGTCCTTTTCCCAGTGTCCATGTCCTACGGTCTGCACTGCTTCTTTCCAGTGTCTGTGTGTCCTTGTCCCAGTGTCCATGTCCTACGTTCTGCGCTGCTGCATCTCAGTGTCTGTGTTTCCTTGTCCCAGTGTCCATGTCCCATGGTATGCACTGCTGCATCCTTTGTCAGTGTCTTCCTGTCCCAGTGTCCATGTCCTATAGTCTGCGCTGCTCTGTCCCAGTGTCTGTGTGCCCTTGTCCCAGTGTCCATGTCCTATGGTCTGCGGTGCTGCATCTCAGTGTCTGTGTGTCCTTGCCCCAGTGTCCATTTCCTATGGTCTGTACTGCTGTATCCAGTGTCTATGTGTCCTTGTCCCAGTATCCATGTCCTATGGTCCGCACTGCTGTATCCAGTGTCTGTGTGCCCTTGTCCCAGTGTCCATGGCCTACGGTCGGCGCTGCTGTATTCAGTGTCTGTGTGTCCTTGTCCCAGTGTCCATGTCCTATGGTCTGCACTGCTGTATCCAGTGTCTGTGTGTCCTTGTCTCAGTGTCCATATCCTACAGTCTGCACTGCTGTATCCAGTGTCTGTGTGTTCCTGTCCCAGTGTCGATGTCCTATGGTCTGCACTGCTGTATCCAGTGTCTGTGTGTCCTTGTTCAAGTGTCCTTGTCCTACAGTCTGCGCTGCTGTATCCAGTGTCTGTGTGTCCTTGTTCCAGTGTCCATGTCCTATGGTCTGCACTGCTGTATCTTGTGTCTGTGTGTTCCTGTCCCAGTGTCCATATCCTATGGTCTGAGTTGCTGCATCTCAGTGCCTGTGTGTCCTTGTCCCAGTGTCCATGTCCTGTGATCTTCCCTGCTGTATCCAGTGTCTGTGTGTCCTTGCCCCAGTGTCCATGTCCTATGGTCTGCACTGCTGTATCCAGTGTCTGTGTGTCCTTGTCCTAGTGTCCCTGTCCTATGGTCTGCACTGCTGTATCCAGTGTCTGTGTGTCCTTGTCCCAGTGTCCATGTCCTATGGTCTGCACTGCTGCATCTCACTGTCTGTGTGTTCCTGTCCCAGTGTCCATGTTCTATGGACTGCACTGCTGTATGCAGTGTCTGTGTGTTCCTGTCCCATTGTCCATGTCCTACGGTCTGCGCTGCTTCGTCCCAGTGTCTGTGTGTCCTTCTCCCAGTGTCCATGTCCTACGTTCTAGGCTGCTGCATCTCAGTGTCTGTGTTTCCTTGACCCAGTGTCCATGTCCTACGGTCTGCGCTGCTGTATCAAGTGTCTATGTGTCCTTGCCACAGTGTCCATGTCGTACATTCTGCACTGCTGTATCCAGTGTCTGTGTGTCCTTGTCCCAGTGTCCATGTCCTACAGTCTGCGCTGCTGTATCCAGTGTCTGTGTGTCCTTGTCCCAGTGTGCATGTCCTACAGTCTGCGCTGCTCTGTACCAGTGTCTGTGTCCTTGTCCCAGTGTCCATGTCCGAAAGTCTGCGCTGCTCTTTCCCAGAATCTGTGTGCCCTTTCCCCAGTGTCCATGTCCTACAGTCTGCGCTGCTGAATCCTGTGTCTCTGTGTCCTTGTCCCAGTGTGCATGTCCTACAGTCTGCACTGCTTTATCCAGTGTCTGTGTGTCCTTTTCCCAGTGTCCATGTCCTATGGTCTGCACTGCTGCATCTCAGTGTCTGTGTGTTTCTTTCCAAGTGTCCATGTTCTATGGACTGCACTGCTGTATGCAGTGTCTGTGTGTTCCTGTCCCATTGTCCATGTCCTACGGTCTGCGCTGCTTCGTCCCAGTGTCTGTGTGTCCTTCTCCCAGTGTCCATGTCCTACGTTCTGTGCTGCTGCATCTCAGTGTCTGTGTTTCCTTGACCCAGTGTCCATGTCCAACGGTCTGCGCTGCTGTATCCAGTGTCTATGTGTCCTTGCCACAGTGTCCATGTCGTACAGTCTGCACTGCTGTATCCAGTGTCTGTGTGTCCTTGTCCCAGTGTCCATGTCCTACAGTCTGTGCTGCTGTATCCAGTGTCTGTGTGTCCTTGTCCCAGTGTGCATGTCCTACAGTCTGCGCTGCTCTGTACCAGTGTCTGTGTGTCCTTGTCCCAGTGTCCATGTCCGAAAGTCTGAACTGCTCTTTCCCAGAATCTGTGTGCCCTTTCCCCAGGGTCCATGTCCTACAGTCTGCGCTGCTGAATCCTGTGTCTCTGTGTCCTTGTCCCAGTGTGCATGTCCTACAGTCTGCACTGCTTTATCCAGTGTCTGTGTGTCCTTTTCCCAGTGTCCATGTCCTACGGTCTGCGCTACTTCTTTCCAGTGTCTGTGTGTCCTTGTCCCAGTGTCCATGTCCTACGTTCTGCGCTGCTGCATCTCAGTGTCTGTGTTTCCTTGTCCCAGTGTCCATGTCCCATGGTATGCACTGCTGCATCCTTTATCAGTGTCTTCCTGTCCCAGTGTCCATGTCCTATAGTCTGCGGTGCTCTGTCCCAGTGTCTGTGTGTCCTTGCCCCAGTGTCCATTTCCTATGGTCTGTACTGCTGTATTCAGTGTCTGTGTGTCCTTGTCCCAGTGTCCATGTCCTATGGTCTGCACTGCTGTATCCAGTGTCTGTGTGTCCTTGTCTCAGTGTCCATATCCTACAGTCTGCACTGCTGTATCCAGTGTCTGTATGTTCCTGTCCCAGTGTCGATATCCTCTGGTCTGCACTGCTGTATCCAGTGTCTGTGTGTCCTTGTTCAAGTGTCCTTGTCCTACAGTCTGCGCTGCTGTATCCAGTGTCTGTGTGTCCTTGTTCCAGTGTCCATGTCCTATGGTCTGCACTGCTGTATCTTGTGTCTGTGTGTTCCTGTCCCAGTGTCCATATCCTATGGTCTGAGTTGCTGCATCTCAGTGCCTGTGTGTCCTTGTCCTAGTGTCCATGTCCTGTGATCTTCCCTGCTGTATCCAGTGTCTCTGTGTCCTTGCCCCAGTGTCCATGTCCTATGGTCTGCACTGCTGTATCCAGTGTCTGTGTGTCCTTGTCCTAGTGTCCCTGTCCTATGGTCTGCACTGCTGTATCCAGTGTCTGTGTGTCCTTGTCCCAGTGTCCATGTCCTATGGTCTGCACTGCTGCATCTCACTGTCTGTGTGTTCCTGTCCCAGTGTCCATGTTCTATGGACTGCACTGCTGTATGCAGTGTCTGTGTGTTCCTGTCCCATTGTCCATGTCCTACGGTCTGCGCTGCTTCGTCCCAGTGTCTGTGTGTCCTTCTCCCAGTGTCCATGTCCTACGTTCTGTGCTGCTGCATTTCAGTGTCTGTGTTTCCTTGACCCAGTGTCCATGTCCTACGGTCTGCGCTGCTGTATCCAGTGTCTATGTGTCCTTGCCACAGTGTCCATGTCGTACAGTCTGCACTGCTGTATCCAGTGTCTGTGTGACCTTGTCCCAGTGTCCATGTCCTACAGTCTGCGCTGCTGTATCCAGTGTCTGTTTGTCCTTGTCCCAGTGTGCATGTCCTACAGTCTGCGCTGCTCTGTACCAGTGTCTGTGTGTCCTTGTCCCAGTGTCCATGTCCGAAAGTCTGCGCTGCTCTTTCCCAGAATTTGTGTGCCCTTTCCCCAGTGTCCATGTCCTACAGTCTGCGCTGCTGAATCCTGTGTCTCTGTGTCCTTGTCCCAGTGTGCATGTCCTACAGTCTGCACTGCTTTATCCAGTGTCTGTGTGTCCTTTTCCCAGTGTCCATGTCCTATGGTCTGCACTGCTGCATCTCAGTGTCTTTGTGTTCCTGTCCAAGTGTCCATGTTCTATGGACTGCACAGCTGTATGCAGTGTCTGTGTGTTCCTGTCCCATTGTCCATGTCCTACGGTCTGCGCTGCTTCGTCCCAGTGTCTGTGTGTCCTTCTCCCAGTGTCCATGTCCTACGTTCTGTTCTGCTGCATCTCAGTGTCTGTGTTTCCTTGACCCAGTGTCCATGTCCTACGGTCTGCGCTGCTGTATCCAGTGTCTATGTGTCCTTGCCACAGTGTCCATGTCGTACAGTCTGCACTGCTGTATCCAGTGTCTGTGTGTCCTTGTCCCAGTGTCCATGTCCTACAGTCTGTGCTGCTGTATCCAGTGTCTGTGTGTCTTTGTCCCAGTGTGCATGTCCTACAGTCTGCGCTGCTATGTACCAGTGTCTGTGTGTCCTTGTCCCAGTGTCCATGTCCGAAAGTCTGCGCTGCTCTTTCCCAGAATCTGTGTGCCCTTTCCCCAGTGTCCATGTCCTACAGTCTGCGCTGCTGAATCCTGTGTCTCTGTGTCCTTGTCCCAGTGTGCATGTCCTACAGTCTGCACTGCTTTATCCAGTGTCTGTGTGTCCTTTTCCCAGTGTCCATGTCCTACGGTCTGCACTGCTTCTTTCCAGTGTCTGTGTGTCCTTGTCCCAGTGTCCATGTCCTACGTTCTGCGCTGCTGCATCTTAGTGTCTGTGTTTCCTTGTCCCAGTGTCCATGTCCCATGGTATGCACTGCTGCATCCTTTGTCAGTGTCTTCCTGTCCCAGTGTCCATGTCCTATAGTCTGCGCTGCTCTGTCCCACTGTCTGTGTGCCCTTGTCCCAGTGTCCATGTCCTATGGTCTGCGATGCTGCATCTCAGTGTCTGTGTGTCCTTGCCCCAGTGTCCATTTCCTATGGTCTGTACTGCTGTATCCAGTGTCTGTGTGTCCTTGTCCCAGTGTCCATGTCCTATGGTCTGCAGGGCTGTGTCTAGTGTCTGTGTGTCATTGTCCCAGTGTCCATGTCCTATGGTCTGCACTTCTGTATCAAGTGTCTGTGTGTCCTTGTCTCAGTATCCATGTCCTATTGTCTGCACTGCTGTATCCATTGTCTGTGTTTCCTTGTCCCAGTGTCCATGTCATACGTTCTGCACTGCTGTATCCAGTGTCTATGTGTCCTTGTCCCAGTGTCCATGTCCTACAGTTTGCGCTGCTCTGTCCCAGTGTCTGTGTGTTCCTGTCCCAGTGTCCATGTCCTACGGTCTGCACTGCTGTATCCAGTGTCTATGTGTCCTTGTCCCAGTGTCCATGTCCTATGGTCTGCACTGCTGTATCCAGTGTCTGTGTGCCCTTGTCCCAGTGTCAATGTCCTATGGTCGGCGCTGCTGTATTCAGTGTCTGTGTGTCCTTGTCCCAGTGTCCATGTCCTATGGTCTGCACTGCTGTATCCAGTGTCTGTGTGTCCTTGTCTCAGTATCCATATCCTACGGTCTGCACTGCTGTATCCAGTGTCTGTGTGTTTCTGTCCCAGTGTCCATGTCCTATGGTCTGCACTGCTGTATCCAGAGTCTGTGTGTCCTTGTCCTAGTGTCCCTATCCTATGGTCTGCACTGCTGTATCCAGTGTCTGTGTGTCCTTGTCCCAGTGTCCATGTCCTATGGTCTGCACTGCTGCATCTCAGTGTCTGTGTGTTCCTGTCCCAGTGTCCATGTTCTATGGACTGCACTGCTGTATGCAGTGTCTGTGTGTTCCTGTCCCATTGTCCATGTCCTACGGTCTCCGCTGCTTCGTCCCAGTGTCTGTGTGTCCTTCTCCCAGAGTCCATGTCCTACGTTCTGTGCTGCTGCATCTCAGTGTCTGTGTTTCCTTGTCCCAGTGTCCATGTCCTACGGTCTGCGCTGCTGTATCCAGTGTCTATGTGTCCTTGCCACAGTGTCCATGCGTACAGTCTGCACTGCTGTATCCAGTGTCTGTGTGTCCTTGTCCCAGTGTCCATGTCCTACAGTCTGCGCTGCTGTATCCAGTGTCTGTGTGTCCTTGTCCCAGTGTGTATGTCCTACAGTCTGCGCTGCTCTGTACCAGTGTCTGTGTGACCTTGTCCCAGTGTCCATGTCCGAAAGTCTGCGCTGCTCTTTCCCAGAATCTGTGTGCCCTTTCCCCAGTGTCCATGTCCTACAGTCTGCGCTGCTGAATCCTGTGTCTCTGTGTCCTTGTCCCAGTGCGCATGTCCTACAGTCTGCACTGCTTTATCCAGTGTCTGTGTGTCCTTTTCCCAGTGTCCATGTCCTACGGTCTGCGCTGCTTCGTTCCAGTGTCTGTGTGTCCTTGTCCCAGTGTCCATGTCCTACGTTCTGCGCTGCTGCATCTCAGTGTCTGTGTTTCCTTGTCCCAGTGTCCATGTCCCATGGTATGCACTGCTGTATCCAGTTTCTGTGTGTTCCTGTCCCAGAGTCCATGTCCTAAGGTCTCCGCTGCACTGTCCCAGTGTCTGTGTGTCCTTGTCCCAGTGTCCATGTCCTATGGTCTGCGCTGCTGCATCTCAGTGTCTGTGTGTCCTTATCCCAGTGTCCATACCCTATGGTCTGCGCTGCTGTATCCAGTGTCTGTGTGTCCTTGTCCCAGTGTCCATGTCCTATGGTCTGTACTGCTGTATCCAGTGTCTGTGTGTCCTTGTCCCAGTGTCCATGTCCTACAGCCTGCGCTGCTGTATCCAGTGTCTGTGTGTCCTTGTCCCAGTGTCCATGTCCTATGGTCTGCACTGCTGTATCCAGTGTCTGTGTGTTCCTGTCCCAGTGTCCATATCCTATGGTCTGCGCTGCTCCATCTCAGTGTCTGTGTGTCCTTGTCACAGTGTCCATGTCCTATGGTCTGCACTGCTGCATCTCAGTGTCTGTGTGTTCCTGTCCCAGTGTCCATGTTCTATGGACTGCACTGCTGTATGCAGTGTCTGTGTGTTCCTGTCCCATTGTCCATGTCCTACGGTCTGCGCTGCTTCGTCCCAGTGTCTGTGTGTCCTTCTCCCAGTGTCCATGTCCTACGTTCTGTGCTGCTGCATCTCAGTGTCTGTGTTTCCTATTCCCGGTGTCCATGTCCCATGGTCTGCACTGCTGTATCCAGTTTCTGTGTGTTCCTGTCCCAGTGTCCATGTCCTACGGTCTGCGCTGCTGTATCCAGTGTCTATGTGTCCTTGTCCCAGTGTCCATGTCCTACGGTTTGGCCTGCTCTGTCCCAGTGTCTGTGTGTTCCTGTCCCAGTGTCCATGTCCTATGGTCTGCACTGCTGTATCCAGTGTCTATGTGTCCTTGTCCCATTGTCCATGTCCTATGGTCTACACTGCTGTATCCAGTGTCTGTGTGTCCTTGTCTCAGTGTCCATATCCTACGGTCTACACTGCTGTATCCAGTGTCTGTGTATTCCTGTCCCAGTGTCCATGTCCTACGGTCTGCGCTGCTCTGTCCCAGTGTCTGTGTGTCCTTGTCCAAGTATCCATGTCCTCCGGTCTCTGCTCCTGCATCTCAGTGTCTCTGTGTCCTTGTCCCAGTGTCCAAGTCCTATGGTCTGCACTACTATATCCAGTGTCTATGAGTCCTTGTCCCAGTGTCCATGTCCTATGGTCTGCACTGCTGTATCTAGTGTCTGTGTGTCCTTGTCCCAGTGTCCATGTCTTATGGTCTGCACTGCTGTATCCAGTGTCTGTGTGTCCTTGTCCCAGTGTCCATGTCCTAAGGTCTGCGCTGCTGCATATCAGTGTCTGTGTGTCCTTGCCCCAGTGTCCATGTCTCATGGTCTGCGCTGCTCTGTCCCAGTGTCAGTGTGTCCTTGTCCCAGTGTCCATGTCCTATGGTCTGCACTGCTGTATCCAGTGTCTGTGTGTCCTTTTCCCATGTGTCCATGTCCTATGGTCTGCGCTGCTGTATCCAGTGTCTGTGTGTCCTTGTTCCAGTGTCCATGTCCTATGGTCTGCACTGCTGTATCTTGTGTCTGTGTGTTCCTGTCCCAGTGTCCATATCCTATGGTCTGAGTTGCTGCATCTCAGTGCCTGTGTGTCCTTGTCCCAGTGCCCATGTCCTATGATCTGCCCTGCTGTATCCAGTGTCTGTGTGTCCTTGCCCCAGTGTCCATGTCCTATGGTCTGCACTGCTGTATCCAGTGTCTGTGTGTCCTTGTCCTAGTGTCCCTGTCCTATGGTCTGCACTGCTGTATCCAGTGTCTGTGTGTCCTTGTCCCAGTGTCCATGTCCTATGGTCTGCACTGCTGCATCTCAGTGTCTGTGTGTTCCTGTCCCAGTGTCCATGTTCTATGGACTGCACTGCTGTATGCAGTGTCTGTGTGTTCCTGTCCCATTGTCCATGTCCTACGGTCTGCGCTGCTTCATCCCAGTGTCTGTGTGTCCTTCTCCCAGTGTCCATGTCCTACGTTCTGTGCTGCTGCATCTCAGTGTCTGTGTTTCCTTGTCCCAGTGTCCATGTCCTACGGTCTGCGCTGCTGTATCCAGTGTCTATGTGTCCTTGCCACAGTGTCCATGTCGTACAGTCTGCACTGCTGTATCCAGTGTCTGTGTGTCCTTGTCCCAGTGTCCATGTCCTACAGTCTGCGCTGCTGTATCCAGTGTCTGTGTGTCCTTGTCCCAGTGTGCATGTCCTACAGTCTGCGCTGCTCTGTACCAGTGTCTGTGTGTCCTTGTCCCAGTGTCCATGTCCGAAAGTCTGCGCTGCTCTTTCCCAGAATCTGTGTGCCCTTTCCCCAGTGTCCATGTCCTACAGTCTGTGCTGCTGAATCCTGTGTCTCTGTGTCCTTGTCCCAGTGTCATGTCCTACAGTCTGCACTGCTGTATCCAGTGTCTGTGTGTCCTTTTCCCAGTGTCCATGTCCTACGGTCTGCGCTGCTTCATTCCAGTGTCTGTGTGTCCTTGTCCCAGTGTCCATGTCCTACGTTCTGCGCTGCGGCATCTCAGTGTCTGTGTTTCCTTGTCCCAGTGTCCATGTTCCATGGTATGCACTGCTGTATCCAGTTTTTTGTGTGTTCCTGTCCCAGAGTCCATGTCCTACGGTCTCCGCTGCTCTGTCCCAGTGTCTGTGTGTCCTTATCCCAGTGTCCATGCCCTATGGTCTGCGCTGCTGTATCCAGTGTCTGTGTGTCCTTGTCCCAGTGTCCATGTCCTATGGTCTGTACTGCTGTATCCAGTGTCTCTGTGTCCTTGTCCCAGTGTCCATGTCCCACAGCCTGCGCTGCTGTATCCAGTGTCTGTGTGTTCCTGTCCCAGTGTCCATATCCTATGGTCTGCGCTGCTTCATCTCAGTGTCTGTGTGTCCTTGTCCCAGTGTCCATGTCCTGTGGTCTGCACTGCTGCATCTCAGTGTCTGTGTGTTCCTGTCCCAGTGTCCATGTTCTATGAACTGCACTGCTGTATGCAGTGTCTGTGTGTTCCTGTCCCATTGTCCATGTCCTACGGTCTGCGCTGCTTCGTGACAGTGTCTGTGTGTCCTTCTCCCAGTGTCCATGTCCTACGTTCTGTGCTGCTGCATCTCAGTGTCTGTGTTTCCTTGTCCCGGTGTCCCTGTCCCATGGTCTGCACTGCTGTATCCAGTTTCTGTGTGTTCCTGTCCCAGTGTCCATGTCCTACGGTCTGCGCTGCTGTATCCAGTGTCTATGTGTCCTTGTCCCAGTGTCCATGTCCTACGGTTTGCGCTGCTCTGTCCCAGTGTCTGTGTGTTCCTGTCCCAGTGTCCATGTCCTATGGTCTGCACTGCTGTATCCAGTGTCTATGTGTCCTTGTCCCATTGTCCATGTCCTATGGTGTGCACTCCTGTATCCAGTGTCTGTGTGCCCTTATCCCAGTGTCCATGTCCTACGGTCGGCGCTGCTGTATCCAGTGTCTGTGTGTCCTTGTCTCAGTGTCCATGTCCTACGGTCTACACTGCTGTATCCAGTGTCTGTGTATTCATGTCCCAGTGTCCATGTACTACGGTCTGCGCTGCTCTGTCCCAGTGTCTGTGTGTCCTTGTCCAAGTGTCCATTTCCTACGGTCTCTGCTGCTGCATCTCAGTGTCTGTGTGTCCTTGTCCCAGTGTCCAAGTCCTATGGTCTGCACTACTATATCCAGTGTCTATGAGTCCTTGTCCCAGTGTCCATGTCCTTTGGTCTGCACTGCTGTATCTAGTGTCTGTGTGCCCTTGTCCCAGTGTCCATGTCTTATGGTCTGCACTGCTGTATCCAGTGTCTGTGTGTCCTTGTCCCAGTGTCCATGTCCTAAGGTCTGCGCTGCTGCATCTCAGTGTCTGTGTGTCCTTGCCCCAGTGTCCATGTCTCATGGTCTGCGCTGCTCTGTCCCAGTGTCTGTGTGTCCTTGTCCCAGTGTCCATGTCCTATGGTCTGCGCTGCTGCATCTCAGTGCCTGTGTGTCCTTGCCCCAGTGTCCATGTCCTATGGTCTGCACTGCTGTATCCAGTGTCTGTGTGTCCTTTTCCCATGTGTCCATGTCCTATGGTCTGCGCTGCTGTATCCAGTGTCTGTGTGTCCTTATTCCAGTGTCCATGTCCTATGGTCTGCACTGCTGTATCTTGTGTCTGTGTGTTCCTGTCCCAGTGTCCATATCCTATGGTCTGAGTTGCTGCATCTCAGTGCCTGTGTGTCCTTGTCCCAGTGCCCATGTCCTATGATCTGCCCTGCTGTATCCAGTGTCTGTGTGTCCTTGCCCCAGTGTCCATGTCCTATGGTCTGCACTGCTGTATCCAGTGTCTGTGTGTCCTTGTCCTAGTGTCCCTGTCCTATGGTCTGCACTGCTGTATCCAGTGTCTGTGTGTCCTTGTCCCAGTGTCCATGTCCTATGGTCTGCACTGCTGCATCTCAGTGTCTGTGTGTTCCTGTCCCAGTGTCCATGTTCTATGGACTGCACTGCTGTATGCAGTGTCTGTGTGTTCCTGTCCCATTGTCCAAGTCCTACGGTCTGCGCTGCTTCATCCCAGTGTCTGTGTGTCCTTCTCCCAGTGTCCATGTCCTACGTTCTGTGCTGCTGCATCTCAGTGTCTGTGTTTCCTTGTCCCAGTGTCCATGTCCTACGATCTGCGCTGCTGTATCCAGTGTCTATGTGTCCTTGCCACAGTGTCCATGTCGTACAGTCTGCACTGCTCTATCCAGTGTCTGTGTGTCCTTGTCCCAGTGTCCATGTCCTACAGTCTGCGCTGCTGTATCCAGTGTCTGTGTGACCTTGTCCCAGTGTGCATGTCCTACAGTCTGCGCTGCTCTGTACCAGTGTCTGTGTGTCCTTGTCCCAGTGTCCATGTCCGAAAGTCTGCGCTGCTCTTTCCCAGAATCTGTGTGCCCTTTCCCCAGTGTCCATGTCCTACAGTCTGTGCTGCTGAATCCTGTGTCTCTGTGTCCTTGTCCCAGTGTCATGTCCTACAGCCTGCACTGCTGTATCCAGTGTCTGTGTGTCCTTTTCCCAGTGTCCATGTCCTACGGTCTGCGCTGCTTCATTCCAGTGTCTGTGTGTCCTTGTCCCAGTGTCCATGTCCTACGTTCTGCGCTGCGGCATCTCAGTGTCTGTGTTTCCTTGTCCCAGTGTCCATGTTCCATGGTATGCACTGCTGTATCCAGTTTTTTGTGTGTTCCTGTCCCAGAGTCCATGTCCTACGGTCTCCGCTGCTCTGTCCCAGTGTCTGTGTGTCCTTGTCCCAGTGTCCATGTCCTATGGTCTGCGCTGCTGCATCTCAGTGTCTGTGTGTCCTTATCCCAGTGTCCATGCCCTATGGTCTGCGCTGCTGTATCCAGTGTCTGTGTGTCCTTGTCCCAGTGTCCATGTCCTATGGTCTGTACTGCTGTATCCAGTGTCTGTGTGTCCTTGTCCCAGTGTCCATGTCCCACAGCCTGCGCTGCTGTATCCAGTGTCTGTGTGTTCCTGTCCCAGTGTCCATATCCTATGGTCTGCGCTACTTCATCTCAGTGTCTGTGTGTCCTTGTCCCAGTGTCCATGTCCTATGGTCTGCACTGCTGCATCTCAGTGTCTGTGTGTTCCTGTCCCAGTGTCCATGTTCTATGAACTGCACTGCTGTATGCAGTGTCTGTGTGTTCCTGTCCCATTGTCCATGTCCTACGGTCTGCGCTGCTTCGTGACAGTGTCTGTGTGTCCTTCTCCCAGTGTCCATGTCCTACGTTCTGTGCTGCTGCATCTCAGTGTCTGTGTTTCCTTGTCCCGGTGTCCCTGTCCCATGGTCTGCACTGCTGTATCCAGTTTCTGTGTGTTCCTGTCCCAGTGTCCATGTCCTACGGTCTGCGCTGCTGTATCCAGTGTCTATGTGTCCTTGTCCCAGTGTCCATGTCCTACGGTTTGCGCTGCTCTGTCCCAGTGTCTGTGTGTTCCTGTCCCAGTGTCCATGTCCTATGGTCTGCACTGCTGTATCCAGTGTCTATGTGTCCTTGTCCCATTGTCCATGTCCTATGGTGTGCACTCCTGTATCCAGTGTTTGTGTGCCCTTATCCCAGTGTCCATGTCCTACGGTCGGCACTGCTGTATTCAGTGTCTGTGTGTCCTTGTCACAGTGTCCATGTCCTATGGTCTACACTGCTGTATCCAGTGTCTGTGTGTCCTTGTCTCAGTGTCCATGTCCTACGGTCTACACTGCTGTATCCAGTGTCTGTGTATTCCTGTCCCAGTGTCCATGTACTACGGTCTGCGCTGCTCTGTCCCAGTGTCTGTGTGTCCTTGTCCAAGTGTCCATTTCCTACGGTCTCTGCTGCTGCATCTCAGTGTCTGTGTGTCCTTGTCCCAGTGTCCAAGTCCTATGGTCTGCACTACTATATCCAGTGTCTATGAGTCCTTGTCCCAGTGTCCATGTCCTTTGGTCTGCACTGCTGTATCTAGTGTCTGTGTGCCCTTGTCCCAGTGTCCATGTCTTATGGTCTGCACTGCTGTATCCAGTGTCTGTGTGTCCTTGTCCCAGTGTCCATGTCCTAAGGTCTGCGCTGCTGCATCTCAGTGTCTGTGTGTCCTTGCCCCAGTGTCCATGTCTCATGGTCTGCGCTGCTCTGTCCCAGTGTCTGTGTGTCCTTGCCACAGTGTCCATGTCCTATGGTCTGCGCTGCTGCATCTCAGTGCCTGTGTGTCCTTGCCCCAGTGTCCATGTCCTATGGTCTGCACTGCTGTATCCCGTGTCTGTGTGTCCTTGTCCCAGTGTCCATGTCCTATCGTCTGCACTGCTGTATCCAGTGTCCGTGTGTCCTTGTCCAAGTTTCCTTGTCCTACAGTCTGTGCTGCTGTATCCAGTGTCTGTGTGTCCTTGTTCCAGTGTCCATGTCCTATGGTCTGCACTGTTGTATCCAATGTCTGTGTGTCCTTGTTCCAGTGTCCATGTCCTATGGTCTGCACTGCTGTATCTTGTGTCTGTGTGTCCTTCTCCCAGTGTCCATGTCCTATGGTCTGCATTGCTGCATCTCAGTGTCTGTGTGTCATTGTCCCAGTGTCCAAGACCTATGGTCTGCACTGCTATATCCAGTGTCTATGTGTCCTTGTCCCAGGGTCCATGTCCTATGGTCTGCACTGGTGTATCCAGTGTCTGTGTGTCCTTGTCCCAGTGTCCATGTCCTATGGTCTGCACTGCTGTATCCAGTGTCTGTGTGTCCTTGTCCCAGTGTCCATGTCTTACAGCCTGCGCTGCTGCATCTCAGTGTCTGTGTGTCCTTGTCCCAGTGTCCATGTCCTATGGTCTGCACTGCTGCATCCTTTGTCAGTGTCTTCCTGTCCCAGTGTCCATGTCCTATAGTCTGCGCTGCTCTGTCCCAGTGTCTATGTGCCCTTGTCCCAGTGTCCATGTCCTATGGTCTGCGATGCTGCATCTCAGTGTCGTGTGTCCTTGCCCCAGTGTCCATTTCCTATGGTCTGTACTGCTGTATCCAGTATCTGTGTGTCCTTGTCCCAGTGTCCATGTCCTATGGTCTGCACTGCTGTGTCTAGTGTCTGTGTGTCCTTGTCCCAGTGTCCATGTCCTATGGTCTGCACTTCTGTATCAAGTGGCTGTGTGTCCTTGTCTCAGTATCCATGTCCTATTGTCTGCACTGCTGTATCCATTGTCTGTGTTTCCTTGTCCCAGTGTCCATGTCATACGTTCTGCACTGCTGTATCCAGTGTCTATGTGTCCTTGTCCCAGTGTCCTTGGCCTACGGTTTGCTCTGCTCTGTCCCAGTGTCTGTGTGTTCCTGTCCCAGTGTCCATGTCCTACGGTCTGCACTGCTGTATCCAGTGTCTATGTGTCCTTGTCCCAGTGTCCATGTCCTATGGTCTGCACTGCTGTATCCAGTGTCTGTGTGCCCTTGTCCCAGTGTCCATGTCCTACGGTCGGCGCTGCTGTATTCAGTGTCTGTGTGTCCATGTCCTATGGTCTGCACTGCTGCATCTCAGTGTCTGTGTGTTCCTGTCCCAGTGTCCATGTTCTATGGACTGCACTGCTGTATGCAGTGTCTGTGTGTTGCTGTCCCATTGTCCATGTCCTACGGTCTGCGCTGCTTCGTCCCAGTGTCTGTGTGCCCTTCTCCGAGTGTCCATGTCCTACGTTCTGTGCTGCTGCATCTCAGTGTCTGTGGTTCCTTGTCCCGGTGTCCATGTCCCATGGTCTGCAATGCTGTATCCAGTTTCTGTGTGTTCCTGTCCCAGTGTCCATATCCTATGGTCTGCACTGCTGTATCCAGTGTCTGTGTGCCCTTGTCCCAGTGTCCATGTCCTACGGTTTGCACTGCTCTGTCCCAGTGTCTGTGTGTTCCTGTCCCACTGTCCATGTCCTATTATCTGCACTGCTGTATCCAGTGTCTATGTGTCCTTGTCCCAGTGTCCATGTCCTATGGTCTGCACTGCTGTTTCCAGTGTCTGTCTGCCCTCATCCCAGTGTCCATGTCCTACGGTCGGCGCTGCTGTATTCAGTGTCTGTGTGTCCTTGTCCCAGTGTCCATGTCCTATGGTCTACACTGCTGTATCCAGTGTCTGTGTGTCCTTGTCCAAGTGTCCATGTCCTACGGTCTCTGCTGCTGCTTCTCAGTGTCTGTGTGTTCTTGTCCCAGTGTCCAAGTCCTATGGTCTGCACTACTATATCCAGTGTCTATGAGTCATTGTCCCAGTGTCCATGTCCTATGGTCTGCACTGCTGTATCTAGTGTCTGTGTGTCCTTGTCCCAGTGTCCATGTCTTATGGTCTGCACTGCTGTATCCAGTGTCTGTGTGTCCTTGTCCCAGTGTCCATGTCCTACGGTCTGCACTGCTGTATCCAGTGTCTGTGTGTCCTTGTCCCAGTGTCCATGTCTTACAGCCTGCGCTGCTGCATCTCAGTGTCTGTGTGTCCTTGTCCCAGTGTCCATGTCCTATGGTCTGCACTGCTGCATCCTTTGTCAGTGTCTTCCTGTCCCAGTGTCCATGTCCTATAGACTGCGCTGCTCTGTTCCAGTGTCTGTGTGTCCTTGCCACAGTGTCCATGTCCTATGGTCTGCGCTGCTGCATCTCAGTGCCTGTGTGTCCTTGCCCCAGTGTCCATGTCCTATGGTCTGCACTGCTGTATCCAGTGTCTGTGTGTCCTTGTCCCAGTGTCCATGTCCTATCGTCTGCACTGCTGTATCCAGTGTCCGTGTGCCCTTGTCCAAGTGTCCTTGTCCTACAGTCTGTGCTGCTGTATCCAGTGTCTGTGTGTCCTTGTTCCAGTGTACATGTCCTATGGTCTGCACTGTTGTATCCAATGTCTGTGTGTCCTTGTTCCAGTGTCCATGTCCTATGGTCTGCACTGCTGTATCTTGTGTCTGTGTGTCCTTGTCCCAGTGTCCATGTCCTATGGTCTGCACTGCTGTATCCAGTGTCTGTTTATCCTTGCCCTAGTGTCCATGTCCTATGGTCTGCATTGCTGCATCTCAGTGTCTGTGTGTCATTGTCCCAGTGTCCAAGACCTATGGTCTGCACTGCTATATCCAGTGTCTATGTGTCCTTGTCCTAGGGTCCATGTCCTATGGTCTGCACTGGTGTATCCAGTGTCTGTGTGTCCTTGTCCCAGTGTCCATGTCCTATGGTCTGCACTGCTGTATCCAGTGTCTGTGTGTCCTTGTCCCAGTGTCCATGTCTTACAGCCTGCGCTGCTGCATCTCAGTGTCTGTGTGTCCTTGTCCCAGTGTCCATGTCCTATGGTCTGCACTGCTGCATCCTTTGTCAGTGTCTTCCTGTCCCAGTGTCCATGTCCTATAGTCTGCGCTGCTCTGTCCCAGTGTCTGTGTGCCCTTGTCCCAGTGTCCATGTCCTATGGTCTGCGATGCTGCATCTCAGTGTCATGTGTCCTTGCCCCAGTGTCCATTTCCTATGGTCTGTACTGCTGTATCCAGTATCTGTGTGTCCTTGTCCCAGTGTCCATGTCCTATGGTCTGCACTTCTGTATCAAGTGTCTGTGTGTCCTTGTCTCAGTATCCATGTCCTATTGTCTGCACTGCTGTATCCATTGTCTGTGTTTCCTTGTCCCAGTGTCCATGTCATACGTTCTGCACTGCTGTATCCAGTGTCTATGTGTCCTTGTCCCAGTGTCCTTGGCCTACGGTTTGCGCTGCTCTGTCCCAGTGTCTGTGTGTTCCTGTCCCAGTGTCCATGTCCTACGGTCTGCACTGCTGTATCCAGTGTCTATGTGTCCTTGTCCCAGTGTCCATGTCCTATGGTCTGCACTGCTGTATCCAGTGTCTGTGTGCCCTTGTCCCAGTGTCCATGTCCTACGGTCGGCGCTGCTGTATTCAGTGTCTGTGTGTCCATGTCCTATGGTCTGCACTGCTGCATCTCAGTGTCTGTGTGTTCCTGTCCCAGTGTCCATGTTCTATGGACTGCACTGCTGTATGCGGTGTCTGTGTGTTCCTGTCCCATTGTCCATGTCCTACGGTCTGCGCTGCTTCGTCCCAGTGTCTGTGTGTCCTTCTCCCAGTGTCCATGTCCTACGTTCTGTGCTGCTGCATCTCAGTGTCTGTGTTTCCTTGTCCCGGTGTCCATGTCCCATGGTCTGCACTGCTGTATACAGTTTCTGTGTGTTCCTGTCCCAGTGTCCATGTCCTATGGTCTGCACTGCTGTATCCAGTGTCTGTGTGCCCTTGTCCCAGTGTCGATGTCCTACGGTTTGCACTGCTCTGTCCCAGTGTCTGTGTGTTCCTGTCCCACTGTCCATGTCCTATGGTCTGCACTGCTGTATCCAGTGTCTATGTGTCCTTGTCCCAGTGTCCATGTCCTATGGTCTGCACTGCTGTTTCCAGTGTCTGTGTGTCCTTATCCCAGTGTCCATGTCCTACGGTCGGCGCTGCTGTATTCAGTGTCTGTGTGTCCTTGTCCCAGTGTCCATGTCCTATGGTCTACACTGCTGTATCCAGTGTCTGTGTGTCCTTGTCTCAGTGTCCATGTCCTACGGTCTGCACTGCTGTATCCAGTGTCTGTGTATTCCTGTCCCAGTGTCCGTGTCCTACGGTCTGCACTCCTCTGTCCCAGTGTCTGTGTGTCCTTGTCCAAGTGTCCATGTCCTACGGTCTCTGCTGCTGCATCTCAGTGTCTGTGTGTCCTTGTCCCAGTGTCCAAGTCCTATGGTCTGCACTACTATATCCAGTGTCTATGAGTCCTTGTCCCAGTGTCCATGTCCTATGGTCTGCACTGCTGTATCTAGTGTCTGTGTGTCCTTGTCCCAGTGTCCATGTCTTATGGTCTGCACTGCTGTATCCAGTGTCTGTGTGTCCTTGTCCCAGTGTCCATGTCCTAAGGTCTGCGCTGCTGCATCTCAGTGTCTGTGTGCCCTTGTCCCAGTGTCCATGTCTTACAGCCTGCGCTGCTGCATCTCAGTGTCTGTGTGTCCTTGTCCCAGTGTCCATGTCCTATGGTCTGCACTGCTGCATCCTTTTTCAGTGTCTTCCTGTCCCAGTGTCCATGACCTATAGTCTGCGCTGCTCTGTTCCAGTGTCTGAGTGTCCTTGCCACAGTGTCCATGTCCTATGGTCTGCGCTGCTGCATCTCAGTGCCTGTGTGTCCTTGCCCCAGTGTCCATGTCCTATGGTCTGCACTGCTGTATCCAGTGTCTGTGTGTCCTTGTCCCAGTGTCCATGTCCTATCGTCTGCACTGCTGTATCCAGTGTCCGTGTGTCCTTGTCCAAGTGTCCTTGTCCTACAGTCTGTGCTGCTGTATCCAGTGTCTGTGTGTCCTTGTTCCAGTGTCCATGTCCTATGGTCTGCACTGCTGTATCCAGTGTCTGTGTGTCCTTGTTCCAGTGTCCATGTCCTATGGTCTGCACTGCTGTATCTTGTGTCTGTGTGTCCTTGTCCCAGTGTCCATGTCCTATGGTCTGCACTGCTGTATCCAGTGTCTGTTTATCCTTGCCCCAGTGTCCATGTCCGATGGTCTGCATTGCTGCATCTCAGTGTCTGTGTGTCATTGTCCCAGTGTCCATGTCCTATGGTCTGCACTGCTGTATCCAGTGTCTGTGTGCCCTTGTCCCAGTGTCCATGTCCTACGGTCGGCGCTGCTGTATTCAGTGTCTGTGTGTCCATGTCCTATGGTCTGCACTGCTGCATCTCAGTGTCTGTGTGTTCCTGTCCCAGTGTCCATGTCCTATTGTCTGCACTGCTGTATCCATTGTCTGTGTTTCCTTGTCCCAGTGTCCATGTCATACGTTCTGCACTGCTGTATCCAGTGTCTATGTGTCCTTGTCCCAGTGTCCTTGGCCTACGGTTTGCGCTGCTCTGTCCCAGTGTCTGTGTGTTCCTGTCCCAGTGTCCATGTCCTACGGTCTGCACTGCTGTATCCAGTGTCTATGTGTCCTTGTCCCAGTGTCCATGTCCTATGGTCTGCACTGCTGTATCCAGTGTCTGTGTGCCCTTGTCCCAGTGTCCATGTCCTACGGTCGGCGCTGCTGTATTCAGTGTCTGTGTGTCCATGTCCTATGGTCTGCACTGCTGCATCTCAGTGTCTGTGTGTTCCTGTCCCAGTGTCCATGTTCTATGGACTGCACTGCTGTATGCGGTGTCTGTGTGTTCCTGTCCCATTGTCCATGTCCTACGGTCTGCGCTGCTTCGTCCCAGTGTCTGTGTGTCCTTCTCCCAGTGTCCATGTCCTACGTTCTGTGCTGCTGCATCTCAGTGTCTGTGTTTCCTTGTCCCAGTGTCCATGTCCCATGGTCTGCACTGCTGTATACAGTTTCTGTGTGTTCCTGTCCCAGTGTCCATGTCCTATGGTCTGCACTGCTGTATCCAGTGTCTGTGTGCCCTTGTCCCAGTGTCCATGTCCTACGGTTTGCACTGCTCTGTCCCAGTGTCTGTGTGTTCCTGTCCCACTGTCCATGTCCTATGGTCTGCACTGCTGTATCCAGTGTCTATGTGTCCTTGTCCCAGTGTCCATGTCCTATGGTCTGCACTGCTGTTTCCAGTGTCTGTGTGCCCTTATCCCAGTGTCCATGTCCTACGGTCGGCGCTGCTGTATTCAGTGTCTGTGTGTCCTTGTCCCAGTGTCCATGTCCTATGGTCTACACTGCTGTATCCAGTGTCTGTGTGTCCTTGTCTCAGTGTCCATGTCCTACGGTCTGCACTGCTGTATCCAGTGTCTGTGTATTCCTGTCCCAGTGTCCGTGTCCTACGGTCTGCACTGCTCTGTCCCAGTGTCTGTGTGTCCTTGTCCAAGTGTCCATGTCCTACGGTCTCTGCTGCTGCATCTCAGTGTCTGTGTGTCCTTGTCCCAGTGTCCAAGTCCTATGGTCTGCACTACTATATCCAGTGTCTATGAGTCCTTGTCCCAGTGTCCATGTCCTATGGTCTGCACTGCTGTATCTAGTGTCTGTGTGTCCTTGTCCCAGTGTCCATGTCTTATGGTCTGCACTGCTGTATCCAGTGTCTGTGTGTCCTTGTCCCAGTGTCCATGTCCTAAGGTCTGCGCTGCTGCATCTCAGTGTCTGTGTGCCCTTGTCCCAGTGTCCATGTCTTACAGCCTGCGCTGCTGCATCTCAGTGTCTGTGTGTCCTTGTCCCAGTGTCCATGTCCTATGGTCTGCACTGCTGCATCCTTTTTCAGTGTCTTCCTGTCCCAGTGTCCATGACCTATAGTCTGCGCTGCTCTGTTCCAGTGTCTGAGTGTCCTTGCCACAGTGTCCATGTCCTATGGTCTGCGCTGCTGCATCTCAGTGCCTGTGTGTCCTTGTCCCAGTGTCCATGTCCTATCGTCTGCACTGCTGTATCCAGTGTCCGTGTGTCCTTGTCCAAGTGTCCTTGTCCTACAGTCTGTGCTGCTGTATCCAGTGTCTGTGTGTCCTTGTTCCAGTGTCCATGTCCTATGGTCTGCACTGCTGTATCCAGTGTCTGTGTGTCCTTGTTCCAGTGTCCATGTCCTATGGTCTGCACTGCTGTATCTTGTGTCTGTGTGTCCTTGTCCCAGTGTCCATGTCCTATGGTCTGCACTGCTGTATCCAGTGTCTGTTTATCCTTGCCCCAGTGTCCATGTCCTATGGTCTGCATTGCTGCATCTCAGTGTCTGTGTGTCATTGTCCCAGTGTCCATGTCCTATGGTCTGCACTGCTGTATCCAGTGTCTGTGTGCCCTTGTCCCAGTGTCCATGTCCCACGGTCGGCGCTGCTGTATTCAGTGTCTGTGTGTCCATGTCCTATGGTCTGCACTGCTGCATCTCAGTGTCTGTGTGTTCCTGTCCCAGTGTCCATGTTCTATGGACTGCACTGCTGTATGCGGTGTCTGTGTGTTCCTGTCCCATTGTCCATGTCCTACGGTCTGCGCTGCTTCGTCCCAGTGTCTGTGTGTCCTTCTCCCAGTGTCCATGTCCTACGTTCTGTGCTGCTGCATCTCAGTGTCTGTGTTTCCTTGTCCCGGTGTCCATGTCCCATGGTCTGCACTGCTGTATACAGTTTCTGTGTGTTCCTGTCCCAGTGTCCATGTCCTATGGTCTGCACTGCTGTATCCAGTGTCTGTGTGCCCTTGTCCCAGTGTCCATGTCCTACGGTTTGCACTGCTCTGTCCCAGTGTCTGTGTGTTCCTGTCCCACTGTCCATGTCCTATGGTCTGCACTGCTGTATCCAGTGTCTATGTGTCCTTGTCCCAGTGTCCATGTCCTATGGTCTGCACTGCTGTTTCCAGTGTCTGTGTGCCCTTATCCCAGTGTCCATGTCCTACGGTCGGCGCTGCTGTATTCAGTGTCTGTGTGTCCTTGTCCCAGTGTCCATGTCCTATGGTCTACACTGCTGTATCCAGTGTCTGTGTGTCCTTGTCTCAGTGTCCACGTCCTACGGTCTGCACTGCTGTATCCAGTGTCTGTGTATTCCTGTCCCAGTGTCCGTGTCCTACGGTCTGCGCTGCTCTGTCCCAGTGTCTGTGTGTCCTTGTCCAAGTGTCCATGTCCTACGGTCTCTGCTGCTGCATCTCAGTGTCTGTGTGTCCTTGTCCCAGTGTCCAAGTCCTATGGTCTGCACTACTATATCCAGTGTCTATGAGTCCTTGTCCCAGTGTCCATGTCCTATGGTCTGCACTGCTGTATCTAGTGTCTGTGTGTCCTTGTCCCAGTGTCCATGTCTTATGGTCTGCACTGCTGTATCCAGTGTCTGTGTGTCCTTGTCCCAGTGTCCATGTCCTAAGGTCTGCGCTGCTGCATCTCAGTGTCTGTGTGCCCTTGTCCCAGTGTCCATGTCTTACAGCCTGCGCTGCTGCATCTCAGTGTCTGTGTGTCCTTGTCCCAGTGTCCATGTCCTATGGTCTGCACTGCTGCATCCTTTTTCAGTGTCTTCCTGTCCCAGTGTCCATGACCTATAGTCTGCGCTGCTCTGTTCCAGTGTCTGAGTGTCCTTGCCACAGTGTCCATGTCCTATGGTCTGCGCTGCTGCATCTCAGTGCCTGTGTGTCCTTGCCCCAGTGTCCATGTCCTATGGTCTGCACTGCTGTATCCAGTTTCTGTGTGTCCTTGTCCCAGTGTCCATGTCCTATCGTCTGCACTGCTGTATCCAGTGTCCGTGTGTCCTTGTCCAAGTGTCCTTGTCCTACAGTCTGTGCTGCTGTATCCAGTGTCTGTGTGTCCTTGTTCCAGTGTCCATGTCCTATGGTCTGCACTGCTGTATCCAGTGTCTGTGTGTCCTTGTTCCAGTGTCCATGTCCTATGGTCTGCACTGCTGTATCTTGTGTCTGTGTGTCCTTGTCCCAGTGTCCATGTCCTATGGTCTGCACTGCTGTATCCAGTGTCTGTTTATCCTTGCCCCAGTGTCCATGTCCTATGGTCTGCATTGCTGCATCTCAGTGTCTGTGTGTCATTGTCCCAGTGTCCAAGACCTATGGTCTGCACTGCTATATCCAGTGTCTATGTGTCCTTGTCCCAGGGTCCATGTCCTATGGTCTGCACTGGTGTATCCAGTGTCTGTGTGTCCATGTCCCAGTGTCCATGTCCTATGGTCTGCACTGCTGTATCCAGTGTCTGTGTGTCCTTGTCCCAGTGTCCATGTCTTACAGCTTGTGCTGCTGCATCTCCATGTCTGTGTGTCCTTGTCCCAGTGTCCATGTCCTATGGTCTGCACTGCTGCATCCTTTGTCAGTGTGTTCCTGTCCCAGTGTCCATGTCCTATGGTCTGCACTGCTGCATCTCAGTGTCTGTGTGTTCCTGTCCCAGTGTCCATGTTCTATGGACTGCACTGCTGTATGCAGTGTCTGTGTGTTCCTGTCCCATTGTCCATGTCCTACGGTCTGCGCTGCTTCGTGACAGTTACTGTGTGTCCTTCTCCCAGTGTCCATGTCCTACGTTCTGTGCTGCTGCATCTCAGTGTCTGTGTTTCCTTGTCCCGGTGTCCATGTCCCATGGTCTGCACTGCTGTATCCAGTTTCTGTGTGTTCCTGTCCCAGTGTCCATGTCCTACGGTCTGCGCTGCTGTATCCAGTGTCTATGTGTCCTTATCCCAGTGTCCATGTCCGACGGTTTGCGCTGCTCTGTCCCAGGGTCTGTGTGTTCCTGTCCCAGTGTCCATGTCCTATGGTCTGCACTGCTGTATCCAGTGTCTATGTGTCCTTGTCCCATTGTCCATGTCCTATGGTGTGCACTGCTGTATCCAGTGTCTGTGTGCCCTTGTCTCAGTGTCCATGTCCTACGGTCTACACTGCTATATCCAGTGTCTGTGTATTCCTGTCCCAGTGTCCATGTACTACGGTCTGCGCTGCTCTGTCCCAGTGTCTGTGTGTCCTTGTCCAAGTGTCCATGTCCTACGGTCTCTGCTGCTGCATCTCAGTGTCTGTGTGTCCTTGTCCCAGTGTCCAAGTCCTATGGTCTGCACTACTATATCCAGTGTCTATGAGTCCTTGTCCCAGTGTCCATGTCCTATGGTCTGCACTGCTGTATCTAGTGTCTGTGTGTCCTTGTCCCAGTGTCCATGTCTTATGGTCTGCACTGCTGTATCCAGTGTCTGTGTGTCCTTGTCCCAGTGTCCATGTCCTAAGGTCTGGGCTGCTGCATCTCAGTGTCTGTGTGTCCTTGCCCCAGTGTCCAGGTCTCATGGTCTGCGCTGCTCTGTCCCAGTGTCTGTGTGTCCTTGCCACAGTGTCCATGTCCTATGGTCTGCGCTGCTGCATCTCAGTGCCTGTGTGTCCTTGCCCCAGTGTCCATGTCCTATGGTCTGCACTGCTGTATCCAGTGTCTGTGTGTCCTTGTCCCAGTGTCCATGTCCTATCGTCTGCACTGCTGTATCCAGTGTCCGTGTGTCCTTGTCCAAGTGTCCTTGTCCTACAGTCTGTGCTGCTGTATCCAGTGTCTGTGTGTCCTTGTTCCAGTGTCCATGTCGTATGGTCTGCACTGCTGTATCCAGTGTCTGTGTGTCCTTGTTCCAGTGTCCATGTCCTATGGTCTGCACTGCTGATCTTGTGTCTGTGTGTCCTTGTCCCAGTGTCCATGTCCTATGGTCTGCACTGCTGTATCCAGTGTCTGTTTATCCTTGCCCCAGTGTCCATATCCTATGGTCTGCATTGCTGCATCTCAGTGTCTGTGTGCCATTGTCCCAGTGTCCAAGACCTATGGTCTGCACTGCTATATCCAGTGTGTATGTGTCCTTGTCCCAGGGTCCATGTCCTATGGTCTGCACTGGTGTATCCAGTGTCTGTGTGTCCTTGTCCCAATGTCCATGTCCTATGGTCTGCACTGCTGTATCCAGTGTCTGTGTGTCCTTGTCCCAGTGTCCATGTCTTACAGCTTGTGCTGCTGCATCTCCGTGTCTGTGTGTCCTTGTCCCAGTGTCCATGTCCTATGGTCTGCACTGCTGCATCCTTTGTCAGTGTCTTCCTGTCCCAGTGTCCATGTCCTATAGTCTGCGCTGCTCTGTCCCAGTGTCTGTGTGCCCTTGTCCCAGTGTCCATGTCCTATGGTCTGCGATGCTGCATCTCAGTGTCTGTGTGTCCTTGCCCCAGTGTCCATTTCCTATGGTCTGTACTGCTGTATCCAGTGTCTGTGTGTCCTTGTCCCAGTGTCCATGTCCTATGGTCTGCACTGCTGTGTGTAGTGTCCGTGTGTCCTTGTCCCAGTGTCTATGTCCTATGGTCTGCCCTTCTGTATCAAGTGTCTGTGTGTCCTTGTCTTAGTATCCATGTCCTATTGTATGCACTGCTGTATCCATTGTCTGTGTTTCATTGTCCCATTTTCCATGTCCTACGGTCTGCGCTGCTTCATCCCAGTGTCTGTGTGTCCTTCTCCCAGTGTCCATGTCCTACGTTCTGTGCTGCTGCATCTCAGTGTCTGTGTTTCCTTGTCCCTGGTTCCATGTCCCATGGTCTGCACTGCTGTATCCAGTTGCTGTGTGTTCCTGTCCCAGTGTCCATGTCCTACGGTCGGCACTGCTATATTTAGTGTCTGTGTGTCCTTGTCCCAGTGTCCATGTCCTACGGTTTGCGCTGCTCTGTCCCAGTGTCTATGTGTTCCTGTCCCAGTGTCCATGTCCTATGGTCTGCACTGCTGTATCCAGTGTCTATGTGTCCTTGTCCCAGTGTCCATGTCCTATGGTCTGCACTGCTGTATCCAGTGTCTGTGTGCCCTTATCCCAGTGTCCATGTCCTACGGTGGGCGCTGCTGTATTCAGTGTCTGTGTGTCCTTGTCCCAGTGTCCATGTCCTATGGTCTGCACTGCTGCATCTCAGTGTCTGTGTGTTCCTGTCCCAGTGGCCATGTTCTATGGACTGCACTGCTGTATGCAGTGTCTGTGTGTTCCTGTCCCATTGTCCATGTCCTACGGTCTGCGCTGCTTCGTCCCAGTGTCTGTGTGTCCTTCTCCCAGTGTCCATGTCCTACGTTCTGTGCTGCTGCATCTCAGTGCCTGTGTGTCCTTGCCCCAGTGTCCATGTCCTATGGTCTGCACTGCTGTATCCAGTGTCTGTGTGTCCTTGTCCCAGTGTCCATGTCCTATCGTCTGCACTGCTGTATCCAGTGTCCATGTGTCCTTGTCCAAGTGTCCTTGTCCTACAGTCTGTGCTGCTGTATCCGGTGTCTGTGTGTCCTTGTTCCAGTGTCCATGTCCTATGGTCTGCACTGCTGTGTCCAGTCTCTGTGTGTCCTTGTTCCAGTGTCCATGTCCTATGGTCTGCACTGCTGTATCTTGTGTCTGTGTGTCCTTGTCCCAGTGTCCATGTCCTATGGTGTGCACTGCTGTATCCAGTGTCTGTTTATCCTTGCCCCAGTGTCCATGTCCTATGGTCTGCATTGCTGCATCTCAGTATCTGTGTGTCATTGTCCCAGTGTCCAAGACCTATGGTCTGCACTGCTATATCCAGTGTCTATGTGTCCTTGTCCCAGGGTCCATGTCCTATGGTCTGCACTGCTGTATCCAGTGTCTGTGTGTCCTTGTCCCAGTGTCCATGTCCTATGGTCTGCACTGCTGTGTCTAGTGTCTGTGTGTCCTTGTCCCAGTGTCCATGTCCTATGGTCTGCACTTCTGTATCAAGTGTCTGTGTGTCCTTGTCTCAGTATCCATGTCCTATTGTCTGCACTGCTGTATCCATTGTCTGTGTTTCCTTGTCCCAGTGTCCATGTCATACTTTCTGCACTGCTGTATCCAGTGTCTATGTGTCCTTGTCCCAGTGTCCATGTCCTACGGTTTGCACTGCTCTGTCCCAGTGTCTGTGTGTCCTTGTCCCAGTGTCGATGTCCTATGGTCTGCACTGCTGTATCCAGTGTCTGTGTGTCCTTGTCTCAGTGTCCATATCCTACGGTCTGCACTGCTGTATCCAGTGTCTGTGTGTTCCTGTCCCAGTGTCCATGTCCTATGGTCTTCACTGCTGTATCCAGTGTCTGTGTGTCCTTGTTCAAGTGTCCTTGTCCTACAATCTGCGCTGCTGTATCCAGTGTCTGTGTGTCCTTGTTCCAGTGTCCATGTCCTATGGTCTGCACTGCTGTATCTTGTGTCGGTATGTTCCTGTCCCAGTGTCCATATCCTATGGTCTGAGTTGCTGCATCTCAGTGTCTGTGTGTCCTTGTCCCAGTGTCCATGTCCTATGGTCTGCACTGCTGTATCTCAGTGTCTGTATGTTCCTGTCCCAGTGTCCATGTTCTATGGACTGCACTGCTGTATGCAGTGTCTGTGTGTTCCTGTCCCATTGTCCTTGTCCTACGGTCTGCGCTGCTTCGTCCCAGTGTCTGTGTGTCCTTCTCCCAGTGTCCATGTCCTACGTTCTGTGCTGCTGCATCTCAGTGTCTGTTTTTCCTTGTCCCAGTGTCCATGTCCTATATTCTGCGCTGCTGTATCCAGTGTCTATGTGTCCTTGCCACAGTGTCCATGTCGTACAGTCTGTACTGCTGTATCCAGTGTCTGTGTGTCCTTGTCCCAGTGTCCATGTCCTACATTCTGCGCTGCTGTATCCAGTGTCTGAGTGTCCTTGTCCCAGTGTGCATGTCCTACAGTCTGCGCTGCTCTGTACCAGTGTCTGTTTGTCCTTGTTCCAGTGTCCCTGTCCGAAAGTCTGCGCTGCTCTTTCCCAGAATCTATGTGCCCTTTCCCCAGTGTCCATGTCCTACAGTCTGCGCTGCTGAATCCTGTGTCTCTGTGTCCTTGTCCCAGTGTGCATGTCCTACGGTCTGCGCTGCTTCCTTCCAGTGTCTGTGTGTCCTTGTCCCAGTGTCCATGTCCTACGTTCTGCGCTGCTGCATCTCAGTGTCTGTGTTTCCTTGTCACAGTGTCCATGTCCCATGGTATGCACTGCTGTATCCAGTTTCTGTGTGTTCCTGTCCCAGAGTCCATGTCCTACGGTCTCCACTGCTCTGACCCAGTGTCTGTGTGTCCTTGTCCCAGTGTCCATGTCCTATGGTCTGCGCTGCTGCATCTCAGTGTCTGTGTGTCCTTATCCCAGTGTCCATGCCCTATGGTCTGCGCTGCTGTATCCAGTGTCTCTGTGTCCTTGTCCCAGTGTCCAGGTCCTATGGTCTTTACTGCTGTTTCCAGTGTCTGTGTGTCCTTGTCCCAGTGTCCATGTCCTATAAATGTAAATTGATACTTGTATAGCGCACTACTCACCCGCAAGGGTCTCAAGGCGCTTGTACGAATACCGCTGTGGAACCCATCTTGGCTTTCCCTGTGAGGCGTCCACTCCTGGGCACCCCCAAGTTGGAGGCCAGGCATCCTTAGCGTTGTGGAGGCCGTTGTGGAGATTAAGCAAGCTATTGCCCAGATTTGCAGAGTGGGACTCCATCATTGGAATGGCACCGAGGCGAGAATGATCAGGTCCATGGAATTTTGAGCCCAAGACCCGCCGAGGCGGGGAATTGAACCCTGGTCCCGGGCTAGACCTCTGCATCAGGGTCTGCCGCTCTAATCATTGAGCCAAACTTCTCCACCTATGGTCTGCACTGCTGTATCCAGTGTCTGTGTGTTCCTGTCCCAGTGTCCATATCCTATGGTCTGCGCTGCTTTATCTCAGTGTCTGTGTGTCCTTGTCCCAGTGTCCATGTCCTATGGTCTACACTGCTGCATCTCAGTGGGTGTGTGTTCCTGTCCCAGTGTCCATGTTATATGGACTGCACTGCTGTATGCAGTGTCTGTGTGTTCCTGTCCCATTGTCCATGTCCTACGGTCTGAGCTGCTTCGTCCCAGTGTCTGTGTGTCCTTCTCCCAGTGTCCATGTCCTACGTTCTGTGCTGCTGCATCTCAGTGTCTGTGTTTCCTTGTCCCGGTGTCCATGTCCCATGGTCTGCACGGCTGTATCCAGTTTCTGTGTGTGCCTGTCCTAGTGTCCATGTCCTACGGTCTGCGCTGCTGTATCCAGTGTCTATGTGTCCTTGTCCCAGTGTCCATGTCCTACGGATTGCGCTGCTCTGTCCCAGTGTCTGTGTGTTCTTGTCCCAGTGTCCATGTCCTATGGGCTGCACTGTTGTATCCAGTGTCTATGTGTCCTTGTCCCAGTGTCCATGTCCTATGGTCTGCACTGCTGTATCCAGTTTCTGTGTGCCCTTATCCTAGTGTCCATGTCCTACGGTCTGCACTGCTGTATCCAGTGTCTGTGTATTCCTGTCCCAGTGTCCATGTCCTACGGTCTGCGCTGCTCTCTCCTAGTGTCTGTGTGTCCTTGTCCAAGTGTCCATGTCCTACGGTCCCTGCTGCTGCATCTCAGTGTCTGTGTGTCCTTGTCCCAGTGTCCATGTCCTACGGTCGGCGCTTCTATATTTAGTGTCTCTGTGTCCTTGTGCCAGTGTCCATGTCCTACGGTTTGCGCTGCTCTGTCCCAGTGTCTGTGTGTTCCCATCCCAGTGTCCATGTCCTATGGTCTGCACTGCTATATCCAGTGTCTATGTGTCCTTGTCCCAGGGTCCATGTCCTATGGTCTGCACTGGTGTATCCAGTGTCTGTGTGTCCTTGTCCCAGTGTCCATGTCCTATGGTCTGCACTGCTGTATCCAGTGTCTGTGTGTTCCTGTCCCAGTGTCCATATCCTATGGTCTGCGCTGCTGCATCTCAGTGTCTGTGTGTCCTTGTCCCAGTGTCCATGTCCTATGGTCTGCACTGCTGCATCTCAGTGTCTGTGTGTTCCTGTCCCAGTGTCCATGTTCTATGGACTGCACTGCTGTATGCAGTGTCTGTGTGTTCCTGTCCCATTGTCCATGTCCTACGTTCTGTGCTGCGGCATCTCAGTGTCTGTGTTTCCTTGTCCCGGTTTCCATGTCCCATAGTCTGCACTGCTGTATCCAGTTTCTGTGTGTTCCTGTCCCAGTGTCCATGTCCTATGGTCTGCACTGCTGTATCCAGTGTCTGTGTGTCCTTCTCCCAGTGACCATGTCCTACGTTCTGTGCTGCTGCATCTCAGTGTCTGTGTGTCCTTGTCCCAGTGTCCATGTAATACGGTCGGCACTGCTATATTTAGTGTCTGTGTGTCCTTGTCCCAGAGTCCATGTCCTACGGTCGGCGCTGCTGTATTCAGTGTCTGTGTGTCCTTGTCCCAGTGTCCATGTCCTATGGTCTACACTGCTGTATTCAGTGTCTGTGTGTCCTTGTCTCAGTGTCCATGTCCTACGGTCTGCACTGCTGTATCCAGTGTCTGTGTATTCCTGTCCCAGTGTCCATGTCCTATGGTCTGCGCTGCTCTGTCCCAGTGTCTGTGTGTCCTTGTCCAAGTGTCCATGTCCTACGGTCTCTGCTGCTGCATCTCAGTGTCTGTGTGTCCTTGTCCCAGTGTCCAAGTCCTATGGTCTGCACTACTATATCCAGTGTCTATGAGTCCTTGTCCCAGTGTCCATGTCCAATGGTCTGCACTGCTGTATCTAGTGTCTGTGTGTCCTTGTCCCAGTGTCCATGTCTTATGGTCTGCATTGCTGTATCCATTGTCTGTGTGTCCTTGTCCCAGTGTCCATGTCCTAAGGTCTGCGCTGCTGCATCTCAGTGTCTGTGTGTCCTTGCCCCAGTGTCCATGTCTCATGGTCTGCGCTGCTCTGTCCCAGTGTCTGTGTGTCCTTGCCACAGTGTCCATGTCCTATGGTCTGCGCTGCTGCATCTCAGTGCCTGTGTGTCCTTGCCCCAGTGTCCATATCCTATGGTCTGCACTGTTGTATCCAGTGTCTGTGTGTCCTTGTCCCAGTGTCCATGTCCTATCGTCTGCACTGCTGTATCTAGTGTCTGTGTGTCCTTGTCCCAGTGTCCCTGTCTTATGGTCTGCACTGCTGTATCCAGTGTCTGTGTGTCATCGTCCCAGTGTCCATGTCCTAAGGTCTGCGCTGCTGCATCTCAGTGTCTGTGTGTCCTTGCCCCAGTGTCCATGTCTCATGGTCTGCGTTGCTCTGTCCCAGTGTCTGTGTGTCCTTGCCACAGTGTCCATGTCCTATGGTCTGCGCTGCTGCATCTCAGTGCCTGTGTGTCCTTGCCCCAGTGTCCATGTCCTATGGTCTGCACTGCTATATCCAGTGTCTGTGTGTCCTTGTCCCAGTGTCCATGTCCTATCATCTGCACTGCTGTATCCAGTGTCCGTGTGTCCTTGTCCAAGTGTCCTTGTCCTACAGTCTGTGCTGCTGTATCCAGTGTCTGTGTGTCCTTGTCCCAGTGTCCATGTCCTAAGGTCTGCGCTGCTGCATCTCAGTGTCTGTGTGTCCTTGTCCTAGTGTCCATGTCCTGTGATCTTCCCTGCTGTATCCAGTGTCTCTGTGTCCTTGCCCCAGTGTCCATGTCCTATGGTCTGCACTGCTGTATCCAGTGTCTGTGTGTCCTTGTTCCAGTGTCCATGTCCTATGGTCTGCACTGCTGTATCTTGTGTCTGTGTGTCCTTGTCCCAGTGTCCATGTCCTATGGTCTGCACTGCTGTATCCAGTGTCTGTTTATCCTTGCCCCAGTGTCCATATCCTATGGTCTGCATTGCTGCATCTCAGTGTCTGTGTGTCATTGTCCCAGTGTCCAAGACCTATGGTCTGCACTGCTATATCCAGTGTCTATGTGTCCTTGTCCCAGGGTCCATGTCCTATGGTCTGCACTGCTGTATCCAGTGTCTGTGTGTCCTTGTCCCAGTGTCCATGTCATACGTTCTGCACTGCTGTATCCAGTGTCTATGTGTCCTTGTCCCAGTGTCCATGTCCTACGGTTTGCGCTGCTCTGTCCCAGTGTCTGTGTGTTCCTGTTCCAGTGTCCATGTCCTACGGTCTGCACTGCTGTATCCAGTGTCTATGTGTCCTTGTCCCAGTGGCCATGTCCTATGGTCTGCACTGCTGTATCCAGTGTCTGTGTGCCCTTGTCCCAGTGTCCATGTCCTACGGTCGGTGCTGCTGTATCCAGTGTCTGTGTGTCCTTGTCCCAGTGTCCATGTCCTATGGTTTGCACTGCTGCATCTCAGTGTCTGTGTGTTCCTGTCCCAGTGTCCATGTTCTATGGACTGCACTGCTGTATGCAGTGTCTGTGTGTTCCTGTCCCACTGTCCATGTCCTACGTTCTGTGCTGCTGCATCTCAGTGTCTGTGTTTCCTTGTCCCGGTTTCCATGTCCCATGGTCTGCACTGCTGTATCCAGTTTCTGTGTGTTCCTGTCCCAGTGTCCATGTCCTATGGTCTGCACTGCTGTATCCAGTGTCTGTGTGCCCTTGTCCCAGTGTCCATGTCCTACGGTTTGCGCTGCTCTGTCCCAGTGTCTGTGTGTTCCTGTCCCACTGTCCATGTCCTATGGTCTGCACTGCTGTATCCAGTGTCTATGTGTCCTTGTCCCAGTGTCCATGTCCTATGGTCTGCACTGCTGTATCCAGTGTCTGTGTGCCCTTATCCCAGTGTCGATGTCCTACGGTCGACGCTGCTGTATTCAGTGTCTGTGTGTCCTTGTCCCAGTGTCCATGTCCTATGGTCTACACTGCTATATCCAGTGCCTGTGTGTCCTTGTCTCAGTGTCCATGTCCTACGGTCTGCACTGCTGTATCCAGTGTCTGTGTATTCCTGTCCCGGTGTCCATGTCCTATGGTTTGCGCTGCTCTGTCCCAGTGTCTGTGTGTCCTTTTCCAAGTGTCCATGTCCTATGGTCTGCGATGCTGCATCTCAGTGTGGGTGTGTCCTTGCCCCAGTGTCCATTTCCTATGGTCTGTGCTGCTGTATCCAGTGTCTGTGTGTCATTGTCCCAGTGTCCATGTCCTATGGTCTGCACTGCTGTGTCTAGTGTCTGTGTGTCCTTGTCCCAGTGTCCATATCCTATGGTCTGCACTTCTGTATCAAGTGTCTGTGTGTCCTTGTCTCAGTATCCATGTCCTATTGTCTGCAGTGCTGTATCCATTGTCTGTGTTTCCTTGTCCCAGTGTCCATGTCATACGTTCTGCACTGCTGTATCCAGTGTCTATGTGTCCTTGTCCCAGTGTCCATGTCCTACGGTTTGCGCTGCTCTGTCCCAGTGTCTGTGTGTTCCTGTCACAGTGTCCATGTCCTATGGTCTGCACTGCTGTATCCAGTGTCTATGTGTCCTTGTCCCAGTGTCCATGTCCTATGGTCTGCACTGCTGTATCCAGTGTCTGTGTGCCCTTGTCCCAGTGTCCATGACCTACGGTCGGCGCTGCTCTATTCAGTGTCTGTGTGTCCTTGTCCCAGTGTCCACGTCCTATGGTCTGCACTGCTGCATCTCAGTGTCTGTGTGTTCCTGTCCCAGTGGCCATGTTCTATGGACTGCACTGCTGTATGCAGTGTCTGTGTGTTCCTGTCCCATTGTCCATGTCCTACGGTCTGCGCTGCTTCGTCCCAGTGTCTGTATGTCCTTCTCCCAGTGTCCATGTCCTACGTTCTGTGCTGCTGCATCTCAGTGTCTGTGTTTCCTTGTCCCGGTGTCCATGTCCCATGGTCTGCACTGCTGTATCCAGTTTCTGTGTGTTCCTGTCCCAGTGTCCATGTCCTATGGTCTGCACTGCTGTATCCAGTGTCTGTGTGCCCTTGTCCCAGTGTCCATATCCTATGGTCTGCGCTGCTGCATCTCAGTATCTGTGTGTCCTTGTCCCAGTGTCCATGTCCTATGGTCTGCACTGCTGCATCTCAGTGTCTGTGTGTTCCTGTCCCAGTGTCCATTTTCTATAGACTGCACTGCTATATGCAGTGTCTGTGTGTTCCTGTCCCATTGTCCATGTCCTACGTTCTGCGCTGCTTCGTCCCAGTGTCTGTGTGTCCTTCTCCCAGTGTCCATGTCCTATGTTCTGTGCTGCTGTATCTAGTGTCTGTGTGTCCTTGTCCCAGTGTCCATGTCTTATGGTCTGCACTGCTGTATCCATTGTCTGTGTGTCCTTGTCCCAGTGTCCATGTCCTAAGGTCTGTGCTGCTGCATCTCAGTGTCTGTGTGTCCTTGCCCCAGTGTCCATGTCTCATGGTCTGCGCTGCTCTGTCCCAGTGTCTGTGTTTCCTTGCCACAGTGTCCATGTCCTATGGTCTGCGCTGCTGCATCTCAGTGCCTGTGTGTCCTTGCCCCAGTGTCCATGTCCTATGGTCTGCACTGTTGTATCCAGTGTCTGTGTGTCCTTGTCCCAGTGTCCATGTCCTATCGTCTGCACTGCTGTATCTAGTGTCTGTGTGTCCTTGTCCCAGTGTCCATGTCTTATGGTCTGCAGTGCTGTATCCAGTGTCTGTGTGTCATTGTCCCAGTGTCCATGTCCTAAGGTCTGCGCTGCTGCATCTCAGTGTCTGTGTGTCCTTGCCCCAGTTTCCATGTCTCATGGTCTGCGCTGCTCTGTCCCAGTGTCTGCGTGTCCTTGCCACAGTGTCCATGTCCTATGGTCTGCGCTGCTGCATCTCAGTGCCTGTGTGTCCTTGCCCCAGTGTCCATGTCCTATGGTCTGCACTGCTGTATCCAGTGTCTGTGTGTCCTTGTCCCAGTGTCCATGTCCTATCGTCTGCACTGCTGTATCCAGTGTCCGTGTGTCCTTGTCCAAGTGTCCTTGTCCTACAGTCTGTGCTGCTGTATCCAGTGTCTGTGTGTCCTTGTCCCAGTGTCCATGTCTTTTGGTCTGCACTGCTGTATCCAGTGTCTGTGTGTCCTTGTCCCAGTGTCCATGTCCTAAGGTCTGCGCTGCTGCATCTCAGTGTCTGTGTGTCCTTGCCACAGTGTCCATGTCCTATGGTCTGCGCTTCTGCATCTCAGTGCCTGTGTGTCCTTGCCCCAGTGTCCATGTCCTATGGTCTGCACTGCTGTATCCAGTGTCCGTGTGTCCTTGTCCAAGTGTCCTTGTCCTACAGTCTGTGCTGCTGTATCCAGTGTCTGTGTGTCCTTGTTCCAGTGTCCATGTCCTATGGTCTGCACTGCTGTATCCAGTGTCTGTGTGTCCTTGTTCCAGTGTCCATGTCCTATGGTCTGCACTGCTGTATCCTGTGTCTGTGTATCCTTGTCCCAGTGTCCATGTCCTATGGTCTGCACTGCTGTATCCAGTGTCTGTTTATCCTTGCCCCAGTGTCCATGTCCTATGGTCTGCATTGCTGCATCTCAGTGTCTGTGTGTCATTGTCCCAGTGTCCAAGACCTATGGTCTGCACTGCTATATCCCGTGTCTATGTGTCCTTGTCCCAGGGTCCATGTCATACGTTCTGCACTGCTGTATCCAGTGTCTATGTGTCCTTGTCCCAGTGTCCATGTCCTACGGTTTGCGCTGCTCTGTCCCAGTGTCTGTGTGTTCCTGTTCCAGTGTCCATGTCCTACGGTCTGCACTGCTGTATCCAGTGTCTATGTGTCCTTGTCCCAGTGTCCATGTCCTATGGTCTGCACTGCTGTATCCAGTGTCTGTGTGCCCTTGTCCCAGTGTCCATGTCCTACGGTCGGTGCTGCTGTATCCAGTGTCTGTGTGTCCTCGTCCCAGTGTCCATGTCCTATGGTTTGCACTGCTGCGTCTCAGTGTCTGTGTGTTCCTGTCCCAGTGTCCATGTTCTATGGACTGCACTGCTGTATGCAGTGTCTGTGTGTTCCTGTCCCATTGTCCATGTCCTACGTTCTGTGCTGCTGCATCTCAGTGTCTGTGTTTCCTTGTCCCGGTTTCCATGTCCCATGGTCTGCACTGCTGTATCCAGTTTCTGTGTGTTCCTGTCCCAGTGTCCATGTCCTATGGTCTGCACTGCTGTATCCAGTGTCTGTGTGCCCTTGTCCCAGTGTCCATGTCCTACGGTTTGCGCTGCTCTGTCCCAGTGTCTGTGTGTTCCTGTCCCACTGTCCATGTCCTATGGTCTGCACTGCTGTATCCGGTGTCTATGTGTCCTTGTCCCAGTGTCCATGTCCTATGGTCTGCACTGCTGTATCCAGTGTCTGTGTGCCCTTATCCCAGTGTCGATGTCCTACGGTCGGCGCTGCTGTATTCAGTGTCTGTGTGTCCTTGTCCCAGTGTCCATGTCCTATGGTCTACACTGCTATATGCAGTGTCTGTGTGTCCTTGTCTCAGTGTCCATGTCCTACGGTCTGCACTGCTGTATCCAGTGTCTGTGTATTCCTGTCCCGGTGTCCATGTCCTACGGTTTGCGCTGCTCTGTCCCAGTGTCTGTGTGTCCTTGTCCAAGTGTCCATGTCCTATGGTCTGCTATGCTGCATCTCAGTGTCTGTGTGTCCTTGCCCCAGTGTCCATTTCCTATGGTCTGTACTGCTGTATCCAGTGTCTGTGTGTCCTTGTCCCAGTGTCCATGTCCTATTGTCTGCAGTGCTGTATCCATTGTCTGTGTTTCCTTGTCCCAGTGTCCATGTCATACGTTCTGCACTGCTGTATCCAGTGTCTATGTGTCCTTGTCCCAGTGTCCATGTCCTACGGTTTGCGCTGCTCTGTCCCAGTGTCTGTGTGTTCCTGTCACAGTGTCCATGTCCTACGGTCTGCACTGCTGTATCCAGTGTCTATGTGTCCTTGTCCCAGTGTCCATGTCCTATGGTCTGCACTGCTGTATGCAGTGTCTGTGTGACCTTGTCCCAGTGTCCATGACCTACGGTCGGCGCTGCTCTATTCAGTGTCTGTGTGTCCTTGTCCCAGTGTCCACGTCCTATGGTCTGCACTGCTGCATCTCAGTGTCTGTGTGTTCCTGTACCAGTGGCCATGTTCTATGGACTGCACTGCTGTATGCAGTGTCTGTGTGTTCCTGTCCCATTGTCCATGTCCTACGGTCTGCGCTGCTTCGTCCCAGTGTCTGTATGTCCTTCTCCCAGTGTCCATGTCCTACGTTCTGTGCTGCTGCATCTCAGTGTCTGTGTTTCCTTGTCCCGGTGTCCATGTCCCATGGTCTGCACTGCTGTATCCAGTTTCTGTGTGTTCCTGTCCCAGTGTCCATGTCCTATGGTCTGCACTGCTGTATCCAGTGTCTGTGTGCCCTTGTCCCAGTGTCCATGTCCTATGGTCTGCACTGCTGCATCTCAGTGTCTGTGTGTTCCTGTCCCAGTGTCCATTTTCTATAGACTGCACTGCTATATGCAGTGTCTGTGTGGTCCTGTCCCATTGTCCAAGTCCTACATTCTGCGCTGCTTCGTCCCAGTGTCTGTGTGTCCTTCTCCCAGTGTCCATGTCCTATGTTCTGTGCTGCTGCATCTCAGTGTCTGTGTTTCCTTGTCCCGGGTTCCATGTCCCATGGTCTGCACTGCTGTTTCCAGTTGCTGTGTGTTCCTGTCCCAGTGTCCATGTCCTACGGTCTGCGCTGCTGTATCCAGTGTCTATGTGTCCTTGTCCCAGTGTCCATGTCCTACGGTTTGCGCTGCTCTGTCCCAGTGTCTGTGTGTTCCTGTCCCAGTGTCCATGTCCTATGATCTACACTGCTGTATCCAGTGTCTGTGTGTCCTTGTCCCAGTGTCCATGTCCTATGGTCTACACTGCTGTATCCAGTGTCTGTGTGCCCTTATCCCAGTGTCCATGTCCTACGGTCTGCGCTGCTGTATTCAGTGTCTGTGTGTCCTTGTACCAGTGTCCATGTCCTATGGTCTGCACTGCTGTGTCTAGTGTCTGTGTGTCCTTGTCCCAGTGTCCATGTCCAATGTTCTGCACTTCTGTATCAAGTGTCTGTGTGTCCTTGTCTCAGTATCCATGTCCTATTGTCTGCACTGCTGTATCCATTGTCTGTGTTTCTTTGTCCCAGTGTCCATGTCATACGTTCTGCACTGCTGTATCCAGTGTCTATGTGTCCTTGTCCCAGTGTCCATGTCCTACGGTTTGCGCAGCTGTCCCAGTGTCTGTGTGTTCCTGTCCCAGTGTCCATGTCCTATGGTCTGCACTGCTGTATCCAGTGTCTGTGTGCCCTTATCCCAGTGTCCATGTCCTACGGTCTGCACTGCTGTATCCAGTGTCTGTGTGTTCCTGTCCCATTGTCCATGTCCAACGGTCTGCGCTGCTTTGTCCCAGTGTCTGTGTGTCCTTCTCCCAGTGACCATGTCCTACGTTCTGTGCTGCTGCATCTCACTGTCTGTGTTTCCTTGTCCAGGGTTCCATGTCCCATGGTCTGCACTGCTGTATCCAGTTTCTGTGTGTTCCTGTCCCAGTGTCCATGTCGTACGGTCTGCGCTGCTGTATCCAGTGTCTATGTGTCCTTGTCCCAGTGTCCATGTCCTATGGTCTGCACTGCTGTATCCAGTGTCTGTGTGTCCTTGTCCCAGTGTCCATGTCCTATGGTCTGCACTGCTGTATCCAGTGTCTATGTGTCCTTGTCCCAGTGTCCATGTCCTATGGTCTGCACTGCTGTATCCAGTGTCTGTGTGCCGTTAACCCAGTGTCCATGTCCTACGGTCGGCGCTGCTGTATTCAGTGTCTGTGTGTCCTTGTCCCAGTGTCCATGTCCTATGGTCTACACTGCTGTATCCAGTGTCTGTGTGTCCTTGTCTCAGTGTCCATGTCCTACGGTCTGCACTGCTGTATTCAGTGTTTGTGTATTCCTGTCCCAGTGTCCATGTCCTACAGTCTGCGCTGCTCTGTCCCAGTGTCTGTGTGTCCTTGTCCAAGTGTCCATGTCCCACGGTCTCTGCTGCTGCATCTCAGTGTCTGTGTGTCCTTGTCCCAGTGTCCAAGTCCTATGGTCTGCACTATTGTATCCAGTGTCTATGAGTCCTTGTCCCAGTGTCCATGTCCTATGGTCTGCACTGCTGTATCTAGTGTCTGTGTGTCCTTGTCCCAGTGTCCATGTCTTATGGTCTGCACTGCTGTATCCAGTGTCTGTGTGTCCTTGTCCCAGTGTCCATGTCCTATGGTCTGTACTGCTGTGTCTAGTGTCTGTGTGTCCTTGTCCCAGTGTCCATGTCCTATGGTCTGCACTTCTGTATCAAGTGTCTGTGTGTCCTTGTCTCAGTATCCATGTCCTATTGTCTGCACTGCTGTATCCATTGTCTGTGTTTCCTTGTCCCAGTGTCCATGTCATACGTTCTGCACTGCTGTATCCAGTGTCTATGTGTCCTTGTCCCAGTGTCCATGTCCTACGGTTTGCACTGCTCTGTCCCAGTGTCTGTGTGTTCCTGTCCCAGTGTCCATGTCCTACGGTCTGCACTGCTGTATCCAGTGTCTATGTGTCCTTGTCCCAGTGTCCATGTCCTACGGTCGGCGCTGCTGTATTCAGTGTCTGTGTGTCCTTGTCCCAGTGTCCATGTCCTACGGTCGGCGCTGCTATATTTAGTGTCTGTGTGTCCTTGTCCCAGTGTCCATGTCCTACGGTTTGCGCTGCTCTGTCCCAGTGTCTGTGTGTTCCTGTCCCAGTGTCCATGTCCTATGGTCTGCACTGCTGTATCCAGTGTCTATGTGACCTTGTCCCAGTGTCCATGTCCTATGGTCTGCACTGCTGTATCCAGTGTCTGTGTGCCCTTGTCCCAGTTTCCATGTCCTACGGTCGGCGCTGATGTATTCAGTGTCTGTGTGTCCTTGTCCCAGTGTCCATGTCCTATAGTCTACACTGCTGTATCCAGTGTCTGTGTGTCCTTGTCTCAGTGTCCATGTCCTACGGTCTGCACTGTTGTATCCAGTGTTTGTGTATTCCTGTCCCAGTGTCCATGTCCTACGGTCTGCGCTGCTCTGTCCCAGTGTCTGTGTGTCCTTGTCCAAGTGTCCATGTCCTACGGTCTCTGCTGCTGCATCTCAGTGTCTGTGTGTCCTTGTCCCAGTGTCCAAGTCCTATGGTCTGCACTACTGTATCCAGTGTCTATGAGTCCTTGTCCCAGTGTCCATGTCCTATGGTCTGCACTGCTGTATCTAGTGTCTGTGTGTCCTTGTCCCAGTGTCCATGTCTTATGGTCTGCACTGCTGTATCCAGTGTCTGTGTGTCTTTGTCCCAGTGTCCATGTCCTAAGGTCTGCGCTGCTGCATCTCAGTGTCTGTGTCCTTGCCCCAGTGTCCATGTCTCATGGTCTGCGCTGCTCTGTCCGAGTGTCTGTGTGTCCTTGCCACAGTGTCCATGTCCTATGGTCTGCGCTGCTGCATCTCAGTGCCTGTGTGTCCTTGCCCCAGTGTCCATGTCCTATGGTCTGCACTGCTGTATCCAGTGTCTGTGTGTCCTTGTCCCAGTGTCCATGTCCTATCGTCTGCACTGCTGTATCCAGTGTCCGTGTGTCCTTGTCCAAGTGTCCTTGTCCTACAGTCTGTGCTGCTGTATCCAGTGTCTGTGTGTCCTTGTTCCAGTGTCCATGTCCTATGGTCTGCACTGCTGTACCCAGTGTCTGTGTGTCCTTGTTCCAGTGTCCATGTCCTATGGTCTGCACTGCTGTATCTTGTGTCTGTGTGTCCTTGTCCCAGTGTCCATGTCCTATGGTCTGCAATGCTGTATCCGGTGTCTGTTTATCCTTGCCCCAGTATCCATGTCCTATGGTCTGCATTGCTGCATCTCAGTGTCTGTGTGTCATTGTCCCAGTGTCCAAGACCTTTGGTCTCCACTGCTATATCCAGTGTCTATGTGTCCTTGTCCCAGTGTCCATGTCCTACGGTTTGCGCTGCTCTGTCCCAGTGTCTGTGTGTTCCTGTCCCAGTGTCCATGTCCTACGGTCTGCACTGCTGTATCCAGTGTCTATGTGTCCTTGTCCCAGTGTCCATGTCCTACGGTCGGCGCTGCTGTATTCAGTGTCTGTGTGTCCTTGTCCCAGTGTCCATGTCCTACGGTCTCTGCTGCTGCATCTCAGTGTCTGTGTGTCCTTGTCCCAGTGTCCAAGTCCTATGGTCTGCACTACTGTATCCAGTGTCTATGAGTCCTTGTCCCAGTGTCCATGTCCTATGGTCTGCACTGCTGTATCTAGTGTCTGTGTGTCCTTGTCCCAGTGTCCATGTCTTATGGTCTGCACTGCTGTATCCAGTGTCTGTGTGTCTTTGTCCCAGTGTCCATGTCCTAAGGTCTGCGCTGCTGCATCTCAGTGTCTGTGTGTCCTTGCCCCAGTGTCCATGTCTCATGGTCTGCGCTGCTCTGTCCGAGTGTCTGTGTGTCCTTGCCACAGTGTCCATGTCCTATGGTCTGCGCTGCTGCATCTCAGTGCCTGTGTGTCCTTGCCCCATTGTCCATGTCCTATGGTCTGCACTGCTGTATCCAGTGTCTGTGTGTCCTTGTCCCAGTGTCCATGTCCTATCGTCTGCACTGCTGTATCCAGTGTCCGTGTGTCCTTGTCCAAGTGTCCTTGTCCTACAGTCTGTGCTGCTGTATCCAGTGTCTGTGTGTCCTTGTTCCAGTGTCCATGTCCTATGGTCTGCACTGCTGTACCCAGTGTCTGTGTGTCCTTGTTCCAGTGTCCATGTCCTATGGTCTGCACTGCTGTATCTTGTGTCTGTGTGTCCTTGTCCCAGTGTCCATGTCCTATGGTCTGCAATGCTGTATCCGGTGTCTGTTTATCCTTGCCCCAGTATCCATGTCCTATGGTCTGCATTGCTGCATCTCAGTGTCTGTGTGTCATTGTCCCAGTGTCCAAGACCTTTGGTCTCCACTGCTATATCCAGTGTCTATGTGTCCTTGTCCCAGTGTCCATGTCCTACGGTTTGCGCTGCTCTGTCCCAGTGTCTGTGTGTTCCTGTCCCAGTGTCCATGTCCTACGGTCTGCACTGCTGTATCCAGTGTCTATGTGTCCTTGTCCCAGTGTCCATGTCCTACGGTCGGCGCTGCTGTATTCAGTGTCTGTGTGTCCTTGTCCCAGTGTCCATGTCCTACGGTCGGCGCTGCTATATTTAGTGTCTGTGTGTCCTTGTCCCAGTGTCCATGTCCTACGGTTTGCGCTGCTCTGTCCCAGTGTCTGTGTGTTCCTGTCCCAGTGTCCATGTCCTATGGTCTGCACTGCTGTATCCAGTGTCTATGTGACCTTGTCCCAGTGTCCATGTCCTATGGTCTGCACTGCTGTATCCAGTGTCTGTGTGCCCTTGTCCCAGTGTCCATGTCCTACGGTCGGCGCTGCTGTATTCAGTGTCTGTGTGTCCTTGTCCCAGTGTCCATGTCCTATAGTCTACACTGCTGTATCCAGTGTCTGTGTGTCCTTGTCTCAGTGTCCATGTCCTACGGTCTGCACTGTTGTATCCAGTGTTTGTGTATTCCTGTCCCAGTGTCCATGTCCTACGGTCTGCGCTGCTCTGTCCCAGTGTCTGTGTGTCCTTGTCCAAGTGTCCATGTCCTACGGTCTCTGCTACTGCATCTCAGTGTCTGTGTGTCCTTGTCCCAGTGTCCAAGTCCTATGGTCTGCACTACTGTATCCAGTGTCTATGAGTCCTTGTCCCAGTGTCCATGTCCTATGGTCTGCACTGCTGTATCTAGTGTCTGTGTGTCCTTGTCCCAGTGTCCATGTCTTATGGTCTGCACTGCTATATCCAGTGTCTGTGTGTCCTTGTCCCAGTGTCCATGTCCTAAGGTCTGCGCTGCTGCATCTCAGTGTCTGTGTGTCCTTGCCCCAGTGTCCATGTCTCATGGTCTGCGCTGCTCTGTCCGAGCGTCTGTGTGTCCTTGCCACAGTGTTCATGTCCTATGGTCTGCGCTGCTGCATCTCAGTGCCTGTGTGTCCTTGCCCCAGTGTCCATGTCCTATGGTCTGCACTGCTGTATCCAGTGTCTGTGTGTCCTTGTCCCAGTGTCCATGTCCTATCGTCTGCACTGCTGTATCCAGTGTCCGTGTGTCCTTGTCCAAGTGTCCTTGTCCTACAGTCTGTGCTGCTGTATCCAGTGTCTGTGTGTCATTGTTCCAATGTCCATGTCCTACGGTTTGCGCAGCTCTGTCCCAGTGTCTGTGTGTTCCTGTCCCAGTGTCCATGTCCTATGGTCTGCACTGCTGTATCCAGTGTCTGTGTGCCCTTATCCCAGTGTATATGTCCTACGGTCTGCACTGCTGTATCCAGTGTCTGTGTGTTCCTGTCCCATTGTCCATGTCCTACGGTCTGCGCTGCTTCGTCCCAGTGTCTGTGTGTCCTTCTCCCAGTGACCATGTCCTACGTTCTGTGCTGCTGCATCTCACTGTCTGTGTTTCCTTGTCCAGGGTTCCATGTCCCATGGTCTGCACTGCTGTATCCAGTTTCTGTGTGTTCCTGTCCCAGTGTCCATGTCGTACGGTCTGTGCTGCTGTATCCAGTGTCTATGTGTCCTTGTCCCAGTGTCCATGTCCTATGGTCTGCACTGCTGTATCCAGTGTCTGTGTGTCCTTGTCCCAGTGTCCATGTCCTATGGTCTGCACTGCTGTATCCAGTGTCTATGTGTCCTTGTCCCAGTGTCCATGTCCTATGGTCTGCACTGCTGTATCCAGTGTCTGTGTGCCGTTAACCCAGTGTCCATGTCCTACGGTCGGCGCTGCTGTATTCAGTGTCTGTGTGTCCTTGTCCCAGTGTCCATGTCCTATGGTCTACACTGCTGTATCCAGTGTCTGTGTGTCCTTGTCTCAGTGTCCATGTCCTACGGTCTGCACTGCTGTATCCAGTGTTTGTGTATTCCTGTCCCAGTGTCCATGTCCTACAGTCTGCGCTGCTCTGTCCCAGTGTCTGTGTGTCCTTGTCCAAGTGTCCATGTCCCACGGTCTCTGCTGCTGCATCTCAGTGTCTGTGTGTCCTTGTCCCAGTGTCCAAGTCCTATGGTCTGCACTATTGTATCCAGTGTCTATGAGTCCTTGTCCCAGTGTCCATGTCCTATGGTCTGCACTGCTGTATCTAGTGTCTGTGTGTCCTTGTCCCAGTGTCCATGTCTTATGGTCTGCACTGCTGTATCCAGTGTCTGTGTGTCCTTGTCCCAGTGTCCATGTCCTATGGTCTGTACTGCTGTATCAAGTGTCTGTGTGTCCTTGTCTCAGTATCCATGTCCTATTGTCTGCACTGCTGTATCCATTGTCTGTGTTTCCTTGTCCCAGTGTCCATGTCATACGTTCTGCACTGCTGTATCCAGTGTCTATGTGTCCTTGTCCCAGTGTCCATGTCCTACGGTTTGCGCTGCTCTGTCCCAGTGTCTGTGTGTTCCTGTCCCAGTGTCCATGTCCTACGGTCTGCACTGCTGTATCCAGTGTCTATGTGTCCTTGTCCCAGTGTCCATGTCCTACGGTCGGCGCTGCTGTATTCAGTGTCTGTGTGTCCTTGTCCCAGTGTCCATGTCCTACGGTCGGCGCTGCTATATTTAGTGTCTGTGTGTCCTTGTCCCAGTGTCCATGTCCTACGGTTTGCGCTGCTCTGTCCCAGTGTCTGTGTGTTCCTGTCCCAGTGTCCATGTCCTATGGTCTGCACTGCTGTATCCAGTGTCTATGTGACCTTGTCCCAGTGTCCATATCCTATGGTCTGCACTGCTGTATCCAGTGTCTGTGTGCCCTTGTCCCAGTTTCCATGTCCTACGGTCGGCGCTGATGTATTCAGTGTCTGTGTGTCCTTGTCCCAGTGTCCATGTCCTATAGTCTACACTGCTGTATCCAGTGTCTGTGTGTCCTTGTCTCAGTGTCCATGTCCTACGGTCTGCATTGTTGTATCCAGTGTTTGTGTATTCCTGTCCCAGTGTCCATGTCCTACGGTCTGCGCTGCTCTGTCCCAGTGTCTGTGTGTCCTTGTCCAAGTGTCCATGTCCTACGGTCTCTGCTGCTGCATCTCAGTGTCTGTGTGTGCTTGTCCCAGTGTCCAAGTCCTATGGTCTGCACTACTGTATCCAGTGTCTATGAGTCCTTGTCCCAGTGTCCATGTCCTATGGTCTGCACTGCTGTATCTAGTGTCTGTGTGTCCTTGTCCCAGTGTCCATGTCTTATGGTCTGCTCTGCTGTATCCAGTGTCTGTGTGTCTTTGTCCCAGTGTCCATGTCCTAAGGTCTGCGCTGCTGCATCTCAGTGTCTGTGTTTCCTTGCCCCAGTGTCCATGTCTCATGGTCTGCGCTGCTCTGTCCGAGTGTCTGTGTGTCCTTGCCACAGTGTCCATGTCCTATGGTCTGCGCTGCTGCATCTCAGTGCCTGTGTGTCCTTGCCCCAGTGTCCATGTCCTATGGTCTGCACTGCTGTATCCAGTGTCTGTGTGTCCTTGTCCCAGTGTCCATGTCCTATCGTCTGCACTGCTGTATCCAGTGTCCGTGTGTCCTTGTCCAAGTGTCCTTGTCCTACAGTCTGTGCTGCTGTATCCAGTGTCTGTGTGTCCTTGTTCCAGTGTCCATGTCCTATGGTCTGCACTGCTGTATCCAGTGTCTGTGTGTCCTTGTTCCAGTGTCCATGTCCTATGGTCTGCACTGCTGTATCTTGTGTCTGTGTGTCCTTGTCCCAGTGTCCATGTCCTATGGTCTGCACTGCTGTATCCGGTGTCTGTTTATCCTTGCCCCAGTGTCCATGTCCTATGGTCTGAATTGCTGCATCTCAGTGTCTGTGTGTCATTGTCCCAGTGTCCAAGACCTTTGGTCTGCACTGCTATATCCAGTGTCTATGTGTCCTTGTCCCAGTGTCCATGTCCTACAGTTTGCGCTGCTCTGTCCCAGTGTCTGTGTGTTCCTGTCCCAGTGTCCATGTCCTACGGTCTGCACTGCTGTATCCAGTGTCTATGTGTCCTTGTCCCTGTGTCCATGTCCTACGGTCGGCGCTGCTGTATTCAGTGTCGGTGTCTCCTTGTCCCAGTGTCCATGTCCTACGGTCGGCGCTGCTATATTTAGTGTCTGTGTGTCCTTGTCCCAGTGTCCATGTCCTACGGTTTGCGCTGCTCTGTCCCAGTGTCTGTGTGTTCCTGTCCCAGTGTCCATGTCCTATGGTCTGCACTGCTGTATCCAGTGTCTATGTGACCTTGTCCCAGTGTCCATGTCCTAAGGTCTGCGCTGCTGCATCTCAGTGTCTGTGTGTCCTTGTCCTAGTGTCCATGTCCTGTGATCTTCCCTGCTGTATCCAGTGTCTCTGTGTCCTTGCCCCAGTGTCCATGTCCTATGGTCTGCACTGCTGTATCCAGTGTCTGTGTGTCCTTGTTCCAGTGTCCATGTCCTATGGTCTGCACTGCTGTATCTTGTGTCTGTGTGTCCTTGTCCCAGTGTCCATGTCCTATGGTCTGCACTGCTGTATCCAGTGTCTGTTTATCCTTGCCCCAGTGTCCATATCCTATGGTCTGCATTGCTGCATCTCAGTGTCTGTGTGTCATTGTCCCAGTGTCCAAGACCTATGGTCTGCACTGCTATATCCAGTGTCTATGTGTCCTTGTCCCAGGGTCCATGTCCTATGGTCTGCACTGCTGTATCCAGTGTCTGTGTGTCCTTGTCCCAGTGTCCATGTCATACGTTCTGCACTGCTGTATCCAGTGTCTATGTGTCCTTGTCCCAGTGTCCATGTCCTACGGTTTGCGCTGCTCTGTCCCAGTGTCTGTGTGTTCCTGTTCCAGTGTCCATGTCCTACGGTCTGCACTGCTGTATCCAGTGTCTATGTGTCCTTGTCCCAGTGGCCATGTCCTATGGTCTGCACTGCTGTATCCAGTGTCTGTGTGCCCTTGTCCCAGTGTCCATGTCCTACGGTCGGTGCTGCTGTATCCAGTGTCTGTGTGTCCTTGTCCCAGTGTCCATGTCCTATGGTTTGCACTGCTGCATCTCAGTGTCTGTGTGTTCCTGTCCCAGTGTCCATGTTCTATGGACTGCACTGCTGTATGCAGTGTCTGTGTGTTCCTGTCCCACTGTCCATGTCCTACGTTCTGTGCTGCTGCATCTCAGTGTCTGTGTTTCCTTGTCCCGGTTTCCATGTCCCATGGTCTGCACTGCTGTATCCAGTTTCTGTGTGTTCCTGTCCCAGTGTCCATGTCCTATGGTCTGCACTGCTGTATCCAGTGTCTGTGTGCCCTTGTCCCAGTGTCCATGTCCTACGGTTTGCGCTGCTCTGTCCCAGTGTCTGTGTGTTCCTGTTCCAGTGTCCATGTCCTACGGTCTGCACTGCTGTATCCAGTGTCTATGTGTCCTTGTCCCAGTGTCCATGTCCTATGGTCTGCACTGCTGTATCCAGTGTCTGTGTGCCCTTATCCCAGTGTCGATGTCCTACGGTCGACGCTGCTGTATTCAGTGTCTGTGTGTCCTTGTCCCAGTGTCCATGTCCTATGGTCTACACTGCTATATCCAGTGCCTGTGTGTCCTTGTCTCAGTGTCCATGTCCTACGGTCTGCACTGCTGTATCCAGTGTCTGTGTATTCCTGTCCCGGTGTCCATGTCCTACGGTTTGCGCTGCTCTGTCCCAGTGTCTGTGTGTCCTTTTCCAAGTGTCCATGTCCTATGGTCTGCGATGCTGCATCTCAGTGTCTGTGTGTCCTTGCCCCAGTGTCCATTTCCTATGGTCTGTGCTGCTGTATCCAGTGTCTGTGTGTCATTGTCCCAGTGTCCATGTCCTATGGTCTGCACTGCTGTGTCTAGTGTCTGTGTGTCCTTGTCCCAGTGTCCATATCCTATGGTCTGCACTTCTGTATCAAGTGTCTGTGTGTCCTTGTCTCAGTATCCATGTCCTATTGTCTGCAGTGCTGTATCCATTGTCTGTGTTTCCTTGTCCCAGTGTCCATGTCATACGTTCTGCACTGCTGTATCCAGTGTCTATGTGTCCTTGTCCCAGTGTCCATGTCCTACGGTTTGCGCTGCTCTGTCCCAGTGTCTGTGTGTTCCTGTCACAGTGTCCATGTCCTATGGTCTGCACTGCTGTATCCAGTGTCTATGTGTCCTTGTCCCAGTGTCCATGTCCTATGGTCTGCACTGCTGTATCCAGTGTCTGTGTGCCCTTGTCCCAGTGTCCATGACCTACGGTCGGCGCTGCTCTTTTCAGTGTCTGTGTGTCCTTGTCCCAGTGTCCACGTCCTATGGTCTGCACTGCTGCATCTCAATGTCTGTGTGTTCCTGTCCCAGTGGCCATGTTCTATGGACTGCACTGCTGTATGCAGTGTCTGTGTGTTCCTGTCCCATTGTCCATGTCCTACGGTCTGCGCTGCTTCGTCCCAGTGTCTGTATGTCCTTCTCCCAGTGTCCATGTCCTACGTTCTGTGCTGCTGCATCTCAGTGTCTGTGTTTCCTTGTCCCGGTGTCCATGTCCCATGGTCTGCACTGCTGTATCCAGTTTCTGTGTGTTCCTGTCCCAGTGTCCATGTCCTATGGTCTGCACTGCTGTATCCAGTGTCTGTGTGCCCTTGTCCCAGTGTCCATATCCTATGGTCTGCGCTGCTGCATCTCAGTATCTGTGTGTCCTTGTCCCAGTGTCCATGTCCTATGGTCTGCACTGCTGCATCTCAGTGTCTGTGTGTTCCTGTCCCAGTGTCCATTTTCTATAGACTGCACTGCTATATGCAGTGTCTGTGTGTTCCTGTCCCATTGTCCATGTCCTACGTTCTGCGCTGCTTCGTCCCAGTGTCTGTGTGTCCTTCTCCCAGTGTCCATGTCCTATGTTCTGTGCTGCTGTATCTAGTGTCTGTGTGTCCTTGTCCCAGTGTCCATGTCTTATGGTCTGCACTGCTGTATCCATTGTCTGTGTGTCCTTGTCCCAGTGTCCATGTCCTAAGGTCTGTGCTGCTGCATCTCAGTGTCTGTGTGTCCTTGCCCCAGTGTCCATGTCTCATGGTCTGCGCTGCTCTGTCCCAGTGTCTGTGTTTCCTTGCCACAGTGTCCATGTCCTATGGTCTGCGCTGCTGCATCTCAGTGCCTGTGTGTCCTTGCCCCAGTGTCCATGTCCTATGGTCTGCACTGTTGTATCCAGTGTCTGTGTGTCCTTGTCCCAGTGTCCATGTCCTATCGTCTGCACTGCTGTATCTAGTGTCTGTGTGTCCTTGTCCCAGTGTCCATGTCTTATGGTCTGCAGTGCTGTATCCAGTGTCTGTGTGTCATTGTCCCAGTGTCCATGTCCTAAGGTCTGCGCTGCTGCATCTCAGTGTCTGTGTGTCCTTGCCCCAGTTTCCATGTCTCATGGTCTGCGCTGCTCTGTCCCAGTGTCTGCGTGTCCTTGCCACAGTGTCCATGTCCTATGGTCTGCGCTGCTGCATCTCAGTGCCTGTGTGTCCTTGCCCCAGTGTCCATGTCCTATGGTCTGCACTGCTGTATCCAGTGTCTGTGTGTCCTTGTCCCAGTGTCCATGTCCTATCGTCTGCACTGCTGTATCCAGTGTCCGTGTGTCCTTGTCCAAGTGTCCTTGTCCTACAGTCTGTGCTGCTGTATCCAGTGTCTGTGTGTCCTTGTCCCAGTGTCCATGTCTTTTGGTCTGCACTGCTGTATCCAGTGTCTGTGTGTCCTTGTCCCAGTGTCCATGTCCTAAGGTCTGCGCTGCTGCATCTCAGTGTCTGTGTGTCCTTGCCACAGTGTCCATGTCCTATGGTCTGCGCTTCTGCATCTCAGTGCCTGTGTGTCCTTGCCCCAGTGTCCATGTCCTATGGTCTGCACTGCTGTATCCAGTGTCCGTGTGTCCTTGTCCAAGTGTCCTTGTCCTACAGTCTGTGCTGCTGTATCCAGTGTCTGTGTGTCCTTGTTCCAGTGTCCATGTCCTATGGTCTGCACTGCTGTATCCAGTGTCTGTGTGTCCTTGTTCCAGTGTCCATGTCCTATGGTCTGCACTGCTGTATCCTGTGTCTGTGTATCCTTGTCCCAGTGTCCATGTCCTATGGTCTGCACTGCTGTATCCAGTGTCTGTTTATCCTTGCCCCAGTGTCCATGTCCTATGGTCTGCATTGCTGCATCTCAGTGTCTGTGTGTCATTGTCCCAGTGTCCAAGACCTATGGTCTGCACTGCTATATCCCGTGTCTATGTGTCCTTGTCCCAGGGTCCATGTCCTATGGTCTGCACTGCTGTATCCAGTGTCTGTGTGTCCTTGTCCCAGTGTCCATGTCATACGTTCTGCACTGCTGTATCCAGTGTCTATGTGTCCTTGTCCCAGTGTCCATGTCCTACGGTTTGCGCTGCTCTGTCCCAGTGTCTGTGTGTTCCTGTTCCAGTGTCCATGTCCTACGGTCTGCACTGCTGTATCCAGTGTCTATGTGTCCTTGTCCCAGTGTCCATGTCCTATGGTCTGCACTGCTGTATCCAGTGTCTGTGTGCCCTTGTCCCAGTGTCCATGTCCTACGGTCGGTGCTGCTGTATCCAGTGTCTGTGTGTCCTCGTCCCAGTGTACATGTCCTATGGTTTGCACTGCTGCGTCTCAGTGTCTGTGTGTTCCTGTCCCAGTGTCCATGTTCTATGGACTGCACTGCTGTATGCAGTGTCTGTGTGTTCCTGTCCCATTGTCCATGTCCTACGTTCTGTGCTGCTGCATCTCAGTGTCTGTGTTTCCTTGTCCCGGTTTCCATGTCCCATGGTCTGCACTGCTGTATCCAGTTTCTGTGTGTTCCTGTCCCAGTGTCCATGTCCTATGGTCTGCACTGCTGTATCCAGTGTCTGTGTGCCCTTGTCCCAGTGTCCATGTCCTACGGTTTGCGCTGCTCTGTCCCAGTGTCTGTGTGTTCCTGTCCCACTGTCCATGTCCTATGGTCTGCACTGCTGTATCCGGTGTCTATGTGTCCTTGTCCCAGTGTCCATGTCCTATGGTCTGCACTGCTGTATCCAGTGTCTGTGTGCCCTTATCCCAGTGTCGATGTCCTACGGTCGGCGCTGCTGTATTCAGTGTCTGTGTGTCCTTGTCCCAGTGTCCATGTCCTATGGTCTACACTGCTATATGCAGTGTCTGTGTGTCCTTGTCTCAGTGTCCATGTCCTACGGTCTGCACTGCTGTATCCAGTGTCTGTGTATTCCTGTCCCGGTGTCCATGTCCTACGGTTTGCGCTGCTCTGTCCCAGTGTCTGTGTGTCCTTGTCCAAGTGTCCATGTCCTATGGTCTGCTATGCTGCATCTCAGTGTCTGTGTGTCCTTGCCCCAGTGTCCATTTCCTATGGTCTGTACTGCTGTATCCAGTGTCTGTGTGTCCTTGTCCCAGTGTCCATGTCCTATTGTCTGCAGTGCTGTATCCATTGTCTGTGTTTCCTTGTCCCAGTGTCCATGTCATACGTTCTGCACTGCTGTATCCAGTGTCTATGTGTCCTTGTCCCAGTGTCCATGTCCTACGGTTTGCGCTGCTCTGTCCCAGTGTCTGTGTGTTCCTGTCACAGTGTCCATGTCCTACGGTCTGCACTGCTGTATCCAGTGTCTATGTGTCCTTGTCCCAGTGTCCATGTCCTATGGTCTGCACTGCTGTATGCAGTGTCTGTGTGACCTTGTCCCAGTGTCCATGACCTACGGTCGGCGCTGCTCTATTCAGTGTCTGTGTGTCCTTGTCCCAGTGTCCACGTCCTATGGTCTGCACTGCTGCATCTCAGTGTCTGTGTGTTCCTGTACCAGTGGCCATGTTCTATAGACTGCACTGCTATATGCAGTGTCTGTGTGGTCCTGTCCCATTGTCCAAGTCCTACATTCTGCGCTGCTTCGTCCCAGTGTCTGTGTGTCCTTCTCCCAGTGTCCATGTCCTATGTTCTGTGCTGCTGCATCTCAGTGTCTGTGTTTCCTTGTCCCGGGTTCCATGTCCCATGGTCTGCACTGCTGTTTCCAGTTGCTGTGTGTTCCTGTCCCAGTGTCCATGTCCTACGGTCTGCGCTGCTGTATCCAGTGTCTATGTGTCCTTGTCCCAGTGTCCATGTCCTACGGTTTGCGCTGCTCTGTCCCAGTGTCTGTGTGTTCCTGTCCCAGTGTCCATGTCCTATGGTCTACACTGCTGTATCCAGTGTCTGTGTGTCCTTGTCCCAGTGTCCATGTCCTATGGTCTACACTGCTGTATCCAGTGTCTGTGTGCCCTTATCCCAGTGTCCATGTCCTACGGTCTGCGCTGCTGTATTCAGTGTCTGTGTGTCCTTGTACCAGTGTCCATGTCCTATGGTCTGCACTGCTGTGTCTAGTGTCTGTGTGTCCTTGTCCCAGTGTCCATGTCCAATGTTCTGCACTTCTGTATCAAGTGTCTGTGTGTCCTTGTCTCAGTATCCATGTCCTATTATCTGCACTGCTGTATCCATTGTCTGTGTTTCTTTGTCCCAGTGTCCATGTCATACGTTCTGCACTGCTGTATCCAGTGTCTATGTGTCCTTGTCCCAGTGTCCATGTCCTACGGTTTGCGCAGCTGTCCCAGTGTCTGTGTGTTCCTGTCCCAGTGTCCATGTCCTATGGTCTGCACTGCTGTATCCAGTGTCTGTGTGCCCTTATCCCAGTGTCCATGTCCTACGGTCTGCACTGCTGTATCCAGTGTCTGTGTGTTCCTGTCCCATTGTCCATGTCCAACGGTCTGCGCTGCTTCGTCCCAGTGTCTGTGTGTCCTTCTCCCAGTGACCATGTCCTACGTTCTGTGCTGCTGCATCTCACTGTCTGTGTTTCCTTGTCCAGGGTTCCATGTCCCATGGTCTGCACTGCTGTATCCAGTTTCTGTGTGTTCCTGTCCCAGTGTCCATGTCGTACGGTCTGCGCTGCTGTATCCAGTGTCTATGTGTCCTTGTCCCAGTGTCCATGTCCTATGGTCTGCACTGCTGTATCCAGTGTCTGTGTGTCCTTGTCCCAGTGTCCATGTCCTATGGTCTGCACTGCTGTATCCAGTGTCTATGTGTCCTTGTCCCAGTGTCCATGTCCTATGGTCTGCACTGCTGTATCCAGTGTCTGTGTGCCGTTAACCCAGTGTCCATGTCCTACGGTCGGCGCTGCTGTATTCAGTGTCTGTGTGTCCTTGTCCCAGTGTCCATGTCCTATGGTCTACACTGCTGTATCCAGTGTCTGTGTGTCCTTGTCTCAGTGTCCATGTCCTACGGTCTGCACTGCTGTATTCAGTGTTTGTGTATTCCTGTCCCAGTGTCCATGTCCTACAGTCTGCGCTGCTCTGTCCCAGTGTCTGTGTGTCCTTGTCCAAGTGTCCATGTCCCACGGTCTCTGCTGCTGCATCTCAGTGTCTGTGTGTCCTTGTCCCAGTGTCCAAGTCCTATGGTCTGCACTATTGTATCCAGTGTCTATGAGTCCTTGTCCCAGTGTCCATGTCCTATGGTCTGCACTGCTGTATCTAGTGTCTGTGTGTCCTTGTCCCAGTGTCCATGTCTTATGGTCTGCACTGCTGTATCCAGTGTCTGTGTGTCCTTGTCCCAGTGTCCATGTCCTATGGTCTGTACTGCTGTGTCTAGTGTCTGTGTGTCCTTGTCCCAGTGTCCATGTCCTATGGTCTGCACTTCTGTATCAAGTGTCTGTGTGTCCTTGTCTCAGTATCCATGTCCTATTGTCTGCACTGCTGTATCCATTGTCTGTGTTTCCTTGTCCCAGTGTCCATGTCATACGTTCTGCACTGCTGTATCCAGTGTCTATGTGTCCTTGTCCCAGTGTCCATGTCCTACGGTTTGCACTGCTCTGTCCCAGTGTCTGTGTGTTCCTGTCCCAGTGTCCATGTCCTACGGTCTGCACTGCTGTATCCAGTGTCTATGTGTCCTTGTCCCAGTGTCCATGTCCTACGGTCGGCGCTGCTGTATTCAGTGTCTGTGTGTCCTTGTCCCAGTGTCCATGTCCTACGGTCGGCGCTGCTATATTTAGTGTCTGTGTGTCCTTGTCCCAGTGTCCATGTCCTACGGTTTGAGCTGCTCTGTCCCAGTGTCTGTGTGTTCCTGTCCCAGTGTCCATGTCCTATGGTCTGCACTGCTGTATCCAGTGTCTATGTGACCTTGTCCCAGTGTCCATGTCCTATGGTCTGCACTGCTGTATCCAGTGTCTGTGTGCCCTTGTCCCAGTTTCCATGTCCTACGGTCGGCGCTGATGTATTCAGTGTCTGTGTGTCCTTGTCCCAGTGTCCATGTCCTATAGTCTACACTGCTGTATCCAGTGTCTGTGTGTCCTTGTCTCAGTGTCCATGTCCTACGGTCTGCACTGTTGTATCCAGTGTTTGTGTATTCCTGTCCCAGTGTCCATGTCCTACGGTCTGCGCTGCTCTGTCCCAGTGTCTGTGTGTCCTTGTCCAAGTGTCCATGTCCTACGGTCTCTGCTGCTGCATCTCAGTGTCTGTGTGTCCTTGTCCCAGTGTCCAAGTCCTATGGTCTGCACTACTGTATCCAGTGTCTATGAGTCCTTGTCCCAGTGTCCATGTCCTATGGTCTGCACTGCTGTATCTAGTGTCTGTGTGTCCTTGTCCCAGTGTCCATGTCTTATGGTCTGCACTGCTGTATCCAGTGTCTGTGTGTCTTTGTCCCAGTGTCCATGTCCTAAGGTCTGCGCTGCTGCATCTCAGTGTCTGTGTGTCCTTGCCCCAGTGTCCATGTCTCATGGTCTGCGCTGCTCTGTCCGAGTGTCTGTGTGTCCTTGCCACAGTGTCCATGTCCTATGGTCTGCGCTGCTGCATCTCAGTGCCTGTGTGTCCTTGCCCCAGTGTCCATGTCCTATGGTCTGCACTGCTGTATCCAGTGTCTGTGTGTCCTTGTCCCAGTGTCCATGTCCTATCGTCTGCACTGCTGTATCCAGTGTCCGTGTGTCCTTGTCCAAGTGTCCTTGTCCTACAGTCTGTGCTGCTGTATCCAGTGTCTGTGTGTCCTTGTTCCAGTGTCCATGTCCTATGGTCTGCACTGCTGTACCCAGTGTCTGTGTGTCCTTGTTCCAGTGTCCATGTCCTATGGTCTGCACTGCTGTATCTTGTGTCTGTGTGTCCTTGTCCCAGTGTCCATGTCCTATGGTCTGCAATGCTGTATCCGGTGTCTGTTTATCCTTGCCCCAGTATCCATGTCCTATGGTCTGCATTGCTGCATCTCAGTGTCTGTGTGTCATTGTCCCAGTGTCCAAGACCTTTGGTCTCCACTGCTATATCCAGTGTCTATGTGTCCTTGTCCCAGTGTCCATGTCCTACGGTTTGCGCTGCTCTGTCCCAGTGTCTGTGTGTTCCTGTCCCAGTGTCCATGTCCTACGGTCTGCACTGCTGTATCCAGTGTCTATGTGTCCTTGTCCCAGTGTCCATGTCCTACGGTCGGCGCTGCTGTATTCAGTGTCTGTGTGTCCTTGTCCCAGTGTCCATGTCCTACGGTCGGCGCTGCTATATTTAGTGTCTGTGTGTCCTTGTCCCAGTGTCCATGTCCTACGGTTTGCGCTGCTCTGTCCCAGTGTCTGTGTGTTCCTGTCCCAGTGTCCATGTCCTATGGTCTGCACTGCTGTATCCAGTGTCTATGTGACCTTGTCCCAGTGTCCATGTCCTATGGTCTGCACTGCTGTATCCAGTGTCTGTGTGCCCTTGTCCCAGTGTCCATGTCCTACGGTCGGCGCTGCTGTATTCAGTGTCTGTGTGTCCTTGTCCCAGTGTCCATGTCCTATAGTCTACACTGCTGTATCCAGTGTCTGTGTGTCCTTGTCTCAGTGTCCATGTCCTACGGTCTGCACTGTTGTATCCAGTGTTTGTGTATTCCTGTCCCAGTGTCCATGTCCTACGGTCTGCGCTGCTCTGTCCCAGTGTCTGTGTGTCCTTGTCCAAGTGTCCATGTCCTACGGTCTCTGCTACTGCATCTCAGTGTCTGTGTGTCCTTGTCCCAGTGTCCAAGTCCTATGGTCTGCACTACTGTATCCAGTGTCTATGAGTCCTTGTCCCAGTGTCCATGTCCTATGGTCTGCACTGCTGTATCTAGTGTCTGTGTGTCCTTGTCCCAGTGTCCATGTCTTATGGTCTGCACTGCTATATCCAGTGTCTGTGTGTCCTTGTCCCAGTGTCCATGTCCTAAGGTCTGCGCTGCTGCATCTCAGTGTCTGTGTGTCCTTGCCCCAGTGTCCATGTCTCATGGTCTGCGCTGCTCTGTCCGAGCGTCTGTGTGTCCTTGCCACAGTGTTCATGTCCTATGGTCTGCGCTGCTGCATCTCAGTGCCTGTGTGTCCTTGTCCCAGTGTCCTTGTCCTATGGTCTGCACTGCTGTATCCAGTGTCTGTGTGTCCTTGTCCCAGTGTCCATGTCCTATCGTCTGCACTGCTGTATCCAGTGTCCGTGTGTCCTTGTCCAAGTGTCCTTGTCCTACAGTCTGTGCTGCTGTATCCAGTGTCTGTGTGTCATTGTTCCAGTGTCCATGTCCTACGGTTTGCGCAGCTCTGTCCCAGTGTCTGTGTGTTCCTGTCCCAGTGTCCATGTCCTATGGTCTGCACTGCTGTATCCAGTGTCTGTGTGCCCTTATCCCAGTGTATATGTCCTACGGTCTGCACTGCTGTATCCAGTGTCTGTGTGTTCCTGTCCCATTGTCCATGTCCTACGGTCTGCGCTGCTTCGTCCCAGTGTCTGTGTGTCCTTCTCCCAGTGACCATGTCCTACGTTCTGTGCTGCTGCATCTCACTGTCTGTGTTTCCTTGTCCAGGGTTCCATGTCCCATGGTCTGCACTGCTGTATCCAGTTTCTGTGTGTTCCTGTCCCAGTGTCCATGTCGTACGGTCTGTGCTGCTGTATCCAGTGTCTATGTGTCCTTGTCCCAGTGTCCATGTCCTATGGTCTGCACTGCTGTATCCAGTGTCTGTGTGTCCTTGTCCCAGTGTCCATGTCCTATGGTCTGCACTGCTGTATCCAGGGTCTATGTGTCCTTGTCCCAGTGTCCATGTCCTATGGTCTGCACTGCTGTATCCAGTGTCTGTGTGCCGTTAACCCAGTGTCCATGTCCTACGGTCGGCGCTGCTGTATTCAGTGTCTGTGTGTCCTTGTCCCAGTGTCCATGTCCTATGGTCTACACTGCTGTATCCAGTGTCTGTGTGTCCTTGTCTCAGTGTCCATGTCCTACGGTCTGCACTGCTGTATCCAGTGTTTGTGTATTCCTGTCCCAGTGTCCATGTCCTACAGTCTGCGCTGCTCTGTCCCAGTGTCTGTGTGTCCTTGTCCAAGTGTCCATGTCCCACGGTCTCTGCTGCTGCATCTCAGTGTCTGTGTGTCCTTGTCCCAGTGTCCAAGTCCTATGGTCTGCACTATTGTATCCAGTGTCTATGAGTCCTTGTCCCAGTGTCCATGTCCTATGGTCTGCACTGCTGTATCTAGTGTCTGTGTGTCCTTGTCCCAGTGTCCATGTCTTATGGTCTGCACTGCTGTATCCAGTGTCTGTGTGTCCTTGTCCCAGTGTCCATGTCCTATGGTCTGTACTGCTGTATCAAGTGTCTGTGTGTCCTTGTCTCAGTATCCATGTCCTATTGTCTGCACTGCTGTATCCATTGTCTGTGTTTCCTTGTCCCAGTGTCCATGTCATACGTTCTGCACTGCTGTATCCAGTGTCTATGTGTCCTTGTCCCAGTGTCCATGTCCTACGGTTTGCGCTGCTCTGTCCCAGTGTCTGTGTGTTCCTGTCCCAGTGTCCATGTCCTACGGTCTGCACTGCTGTATCCAGTGTCTATGTGTCCTTGTCCCAGTGTCCATGTCCTACGGTCGGCGCTGCTGTATTCAGTGTCTGTGTGTCCTTGTCCCAGTGTCCATGTCCTACGGTCGGCGCTGCTATATTTAGTGTCTGTGTGTCCTTGTCCCAGTGTCCATGTCCTACGGTTTGCGCTGCTCTGTCCCAGTGTCTGTGTGTTCCTGTCCCAGTGTCCATGTCCTATGGTCTGCACTGCTGTATCCAGTGTCTATGTGACCTTGTCCCAGTGTCCATATCCTATGGTCTGCACTGCTGTATCCAGTGTCTGTGTGCCCTTGTCCCAGTTTCCATGTCCTACGGTCGGCGCTGATGTATTCAGTGTCTGTGTGTCCTTGTCCCAGTGTCCATGTCCTATAGTCTACACTGCTGTATCCAGTGTCTGTGTGTCCTTGTCTCAGTGTCCATGTCCTACGGTCTGCATTGTTGTATCCAGTGTTTGTGTATTCCTGTCCCAGTGTCCATGTCCTACGGTCTGCGCTGCTCTGTCCCAGTGTCTGTGTGTCCTTGTCCAAGTGTCCATGTCCTACGGTCTCTGCTGCTGCATCTCAGTGTCTGTGTGTGCTTGTCCCAGTGTCCAAGTCCTATGGTCTGCACTACTGTATCCAGTGTCTATGAGTCCTTGTCCCAGTGTCCATGTCCTATGGTCTGCACTGCTGTATCTAGTGTCTGTGTGTCCTTGTCCCAGTGTCCATGTCTTATGGTCTGCTCTGCTGTATCCAGTGTCTGTGTGTCTTTGTCCCAGTGTCCATGTCCTAAGGTCTGCGCTGCTGCATCTCAGTGTCTGTGTTTCCTTGCCCCAGTGTCCATGTCTCATGGTCTGCGCTGCTCTGTCCGAGTGTCTGTGTGTCCTTGCCACAGTGTCCATGTCCTATGGTCTGCGCTGCTGCATCTCAGTGCCTGTGTGTCCTTGCCCCAGTGTCCATGTCCTATGGTCTGCACTGCTGTATCCAGTGTCTGTGTGTCCTTGTCCCAGTGTCCATGTCCTATCGTCTGCACTGCTGTATCCAGTGTCCGTGTGTCCTTGTCCAAGTGTCCTTGTCCTACAGTCTGTGCTGCTGTATCCAGTGTCTGTGTGTCCTTGTTCCAGTGTCCATGTCCTATGGTCTGCACTGCTGTATCCAGTGTCTATGTGTCCTTGTTCCAGTGTCCATGTCCTATGGTCTGCACTGCTGTATCTTGTGTCTGTGTGTCCTTGTCCCAGTGTCCATGTCCTATGGTCTGCACTGCTGTATCCGGTGTCTGTTTATCCTTGCCCCAGTGTCCATGTCCTATGGTCTGAATTGCTGCATCTCAGTGTCTGTGTGTCATTGTCCCAGTGTCCAAGACCTTTGGTCTGCACTGCTATATCCAGTGTCTATGTGTCCTTGTCCCAGTGTCCATGTCCTACAGTTTGCGCTGCTCTGTCCCAGTGTCTGTGTGTTCCTGTCCCAGTGTCCATGTCCTACGGTCTGCACTGCTGTATCCAGTGTCTATGTGTCCTTGTCCCTGTGTCCATGTCCTACGGTCGGCGCTGCTGTATTCAGTGTCGGTGTCTCCTTGTCCCAGTGTCCATGTCCTACGGTCGGCGCTGCTATATTTAGTGTCTGTGTGTCCTTGTCCCAGTGTCCATGTCCTACGGTTTGCGCTGCTCTGTCCCAGTGTCTGTGTGTTCCTGTCCCAGTGTCCATGTCCTATGGTCTGCACTGCTGTATCCAGTGTCTATGTGACCTTGTCCCAGTGTCCATGTCCTATGGTCTGCACTGCTGTATCCAGTGTCTGTGTGCCCTTGTCCCAGTGTCCATGTCCTACGGTCGGCGCTGCTGTATTCAGTGTCTGTGTGTCCTTGTCCCAGTGTCCATGTCCTATAGTCTACACTGCTGTATCCAGTGTCTGTGTGTCCTTGTCTCAGTGTCCATGTCCTACGGTTTGCGCTGCTCTGTCCCAGTGTCTGTGTGTTCCTGTCCCAGTGTCCATGTCCTATGGTCTGCACTGCTGTATCCAGTGTCTATGTGACCTTGTCCCAGTGTCCATGTCCTATGGTCTGCACTGCTGTATCCAGTGTCTGTGTGCCCTTGTCCCAGTGTCCATGTCCTACGGTCGGCGCTGCTGTATTCAGTGTCTGTGTGTCCTTGTCCCAGTGTCCATGTCCTATAGTCTACACTGCTGTATCCAGTGTCTGTGTGTCCTTGTCTCAGTGTCCATGTCCTACGGTCTGCACTGTTGTATCCAGTGTTTGTGTATTCCTGTCCCAGTGTCCATGTCCTACGGTCTGCGCTGCTCTGTCCCAGTGTCTGTGTGTCCTTGTCCAAGTGTCCATGTCCTACGGTCTCTGCTACTGCATCTCAGTGTCTGTGTGTCCTTGTCCCAGTGTCCAAGTTCTATGGTCTGCACTACTGTATCCAGTGTCTATGAGTCCTTGTCCCAGTGTCCATGTCCTATGGTCTGCACTGCTGTATCTAGTGTCTGTGTGTCCTTGTCCCAGTGTCCATGTCTTATGGTCTGCACTGCTATATCCAGTGTCTGTGTGTCCTTGTCCCAGTGTCCATGTCCTAAGGTCTGCGCTGCTGCATCTCAGTGTCTGTGTGTCCTTGCCCCAGTGTCCATGTCTCATGGTCTGCGCTGCTCTGTCCGAGCGTCTGTGTGTCCTTGCCACAGTGTTCATGTCCTATGGTCTGCGCTGCTGCATCTCAGTGCCTGTGTGTCCTTGCCCCAGTGTCCATATCCTATGGTCTGCACTGCTGTATCCAGTGTCTGTGTGTCCTTGTCCCAGTGTCCATGTCCTATCGTCTGCACTGCTGTATCCAGTGTCCGTGTGTCCTTGTCCAAGTGTCCTTGTCCTACAGTCTGTGCTGCTGTATCCAGTGTCTGTGTGTCCTTGTTCCAGTGTCCATGTCCTACGGTTTGCGCAGCTCTGTCCCAGTGTCTGTGTGTTCCTGTCCCAGTGTCCATGTCCTATGGTCTGCACTGCTGTATCCAGTGTCTGTGTGCCCTTATCCCAGTGTCCATGTCCTACGGTCTGCACTGCTGTATCCAGTGTCTGTGTGTTCCTGTCCCATTGTCCATGTCCTACGGTCTGCGCTGCTTCGTCCCAGTGTCTGTGTGTCCTTCTCCCAGTGACCATGTCCTACGTTCTGTGCTGCTGCATCTCACTGTCTGTGTTTCCTTGTCCAGGGTTCCATGTCCCATGGTCTGCACTGCTGTATCCAGTTTCTGTGTGTTCTTGTCCCAGTGTCCATGTCGTACGGTCTGCGCTGCTGTATCCAGTGTCTATGTGTCCTTGTCCAAGTGTCCATGTCCTATGGTCTGCACTGCTGTATCTTGTGTCTGTGTGTCCTTGTCCCAGTGTCCATGTCCTATGGTCTGCAATGCTGTATCCGGTGTCTGTTTATCCTTGCCCCAGTATCCATGTCCTATGGTCTGCATTGCTGCATCTCAGTGTCTGTGTGTCATTGTCCCAGTGTCCAAGACCTTTGGTCTCCACTGCTATATCCAGTGTCTATGTGTCCTTGTCCCAGTGTCCATGTCCTACGGTTTGCGCTGCTCTGTCCCGGTGTCTGTGTGTTCCTGTCCCAGTGTCCATGTCCTACGGTCTGCACTGCTGTATCCAGTGTCTATGTGTCCTTGTCCCAGTGTCCATGTCCTACGGTCGGCGCTGCTGTATTCAGTGTCTGTGTGTCCTTGTCCCAGTGTCCATGTCCTACGGTCGGCGCTGCTATATTTAGTGTCTGTGTGTCCTTGTCCCAGTGTCCATGTCCTACGGTTTGCGCTGCTCTGTCCCAGTGTCTGTGTGTTCCTGTCCCAGTGTCCATGTCCTATGGTCTGCACTGCTGTATCCAGTGTCTATGTGACCTTGTCCCAGTGTCCATGTCCTATGGTCTGCACTGCTGTATCCAGTGTCTGTGTGCCCTTGTCCCAGTGTCCATGTCCTACGGTCGGCGCTGCTGTATTCAGTGTCTGTGTGTCCTTGTCCCAGTGTCCATGTCCTATAGTCTACACTGCTGTATCCAGTGTCTGTGTGTCCTTGTCTCAGTGTCCATGTCCTACGGTCTGCACTGTTGTATCCAGTGTTTGTGTATTCCTGTCCCAGTGTCCATGTCCTACGGTCTGCGCTGCTCTGTCCCAGTGTCTGTGTGTCCTTGTCCAAGTGTCCATGTCCTACGGTCTCTGCTACTGCATCTCAGTGTCTGTGTGTCCTTGTCCCAGTGTCCAAGTCCTATGGTCTGCACTACTGTATCCAGTGTCTATGAGTCCTTGTCCCAGTGTCCATGTCCTATGGTCTGCACTGCTGTATCTAGTGTCTGTGTGTCCTTGTCCCAGTGTCCATGTCTTATGGTCTGCACTGCTATATCCAGTGTCTGTGTGTCCTTGTCCCAGTGTCCATGTCCTAAGGTCTGCGCTGCTGCATCTCAGTGTCTGTGTGTCCTTGCCCCAGTGTCCATGTCTCATGGTCTGCGCTGCTCTGTCCGAGCGTCTGTGTGTCCTTGCCACAGTGTTCATGTCCTATGGTCTGCGCTGCTGCATCTCAGTGCCTGTGTGTCCTTGTCCCAGTGTCCTTGTCCTATGGTCTGCACTGCTGTATCCAGTGTCTGTGTGTCCTTGTCCCAGTGTCCATGTCCTATCGTCTGCACTGCTGTATCCAGTGTCCGTGTGTCCTTGTCCAAGTGTCCTTGTCCTACAGTCTGTGCTGCTGTATCCAGTGTCTGTGTGTCATTGTTCCAGTGTCCATGTCCTACGGTTTGCGCAGCTCTGTCCCAGTGTCTGTGTGTTCCTGTCCCAGTGTCCATGTCCTATGGTCTGCACTGCTGTATCCAGTGTCTGTGTGCCCTTATCCCAGTGTATATGTCCTACGGTCTGCACTGCTGTATCCAGTGTCTGTGTGTTCCTGTCCCATTGTCCATGTCCTACGGTCTGCGCTGCTTCGTCCCAGTGTCTGTGTGTCCTTCTCCCAGTGACCATGTCCTACGTTCTGTGCTGCTGCATCTCACTGTCTGTGTTTCCTTGTCCAGGGTTCCATGTCCCATGGTCTGCACTGCTGTATCCAGTTTCTGTGTGTTCCTGTCCCAGTGTCCATGTCGTACGGTCTGTGCTGCTGTATCCAGTGTCTATGTGTCCTTGTCCCAGTGTCCATGTCCTATGGTCTGCACTGCTGTATCCAGTGTCTGTGTGTCCTTGTCCCAGTGTCCATGTCCTATGGTCTGCACTGCTGTATCCAGGGTCTATGTGTCCTTGTCCCAGTGTCCATGTCCTATGGTCTGCACTGCTGTATCCAGTGTCTGTGTGCCGTTAACCCAGTGTCCATGTCCTACGGTCGGCGCTGCTGTATTCAGTGTCTGTGTGTCCTTGTCCCAGTGTCCATGTCCTATGGTCTACACTGCTGTATCCAGTGTCTGTGTGTCCTTGTCTCAGTGTCCATGTCCTACGGTCTGCACTGCTGTATCCAGTGTTTGTGTATTCCTGTCCCAGTGTCCATGTCCTACAGTCTGCGCTGCTCTGTCCCAGTGTCTGTGTGTCCTTGTCCAAGTGTCCATGTCCCACGGTCTCTGCTGCTGCATCTCAGTGTCTGTGTGTCCTTGTCCCAGTGTCCAAGTCCTATGGTCTGCACTATTGTATCCAGTGTCTATGAGTCCTTGTCCCAGTGTCCATGTCCTATGGTCTGCACTGCTGTATCTAGTGTCTGTGTGTCCTTGTCCCAGTGTCCATGTCTTATGGTCTGCACTGCTGTATCCAGTGTCTGTGTGTCCTTGTCCCAGTGTCCATGTCCTATGGTCTGTACTGCTGTATCAAGTGTCTGTGTGTCCTTGTCTCAGTATCCATGTCCTATTGTCTGCACTGCTGTATCCATTGTCTGTGTTTCCTTGTCCCAGTGTCCATGTCATACGTTCTGCACTGCTGTATCCAGTGTCTATGTGTCCTTGTCCCAGTGTCCATGTCCTACGGTTTGCGCTGCTCTGTCCCAGTGTCTGTGTGTTCCTGTCCCAGTGTCCATGTCCTACGGTCTGCACTGCTGTATCCAGTGTCTATGTGTCCTTGTCCCAGTGTCCATGTCCTACGGTCGGCGCTGCTGTATTCAGTGTCTGTGTGTCCTTGTCCCAGTGTCCATGTCCTACGGTCGGCGCTGCTATATTTAGTGTCTGTGTGTCCTTGTCCCAGTGTCCATGTCCTACGGTTTGCGCTGCTCTGTCCCAGTGTCTGTGTGTTCCTGTCCCAGTGTCCATGTCCTATGGTCTGCACTGCTGTATCCAGTGTCTATGTGACCTTGTCCCAGTGTCCATATCCTATGGTCTGCACTGCTGTATCCAGTGTCTGTGTGCCCTTGTCCCAGTTTCCATGTCCTACGGTCGGCGCTGATGTATTCAGTGTCTGTGTGTCCTTGTCCCAGTGTCCATGTCCTATAGTCTACACTGCTGTATCCAGTGTCTGTGTGTCCTTGTCTCAGTGTCCATGTCCTACGGTCTGCATTGTTGTATCCAGTGTTTGTGTATTCCTGTCCCAGTGTCCATGTCCTACGGTCTGCGCTGCTCTGTCCCAGTGTCTGTGTGTCCTTGTCCAAGTGTCCATGTCCTACGGTCTCTGCTGCTGCATCTCAGTGTCTGTGTGTGCTTGTCCCAGTGTCCAAGTCCTATGGTCTGCACTACTGTATCCAGTGTCTATGAGTCCTTGTCCCAGTGTCCATGTCCTATGGTCTGCACTGCTGTATCTAGTGTCTGTGTGTCCTTGTCCCAGTGTCCATGTCTTATGGTCTGCTCTGCTGTATCCAGTGTCTGTGTGTCTTTGTCCCAGTGTCCATGTCCTAAGGTCTGCGCTGCTGCATCTCAGTGTCTGTGTTTCCTTGCCCCAGTGTCCATGTCTCATGGTCTGCGCTGCTCTGTCCGAGTGTCTGTGTGTCCTTGCCACAGTGTCCATGTCCTATGGTCTGCGCTGCTGCATCTCAGTGCCTGTGTGTCCTTGCCCCAGTGTCCATGTCCTATGGTCTGCACTGCTGTATCCAGTGTCTGTGTGTCCTTGTCCCAGTGTCCATGTCCTATCGTCTGCACTGCTGTATCCAGTGTCCGTGTGTCCTTGTCCAAGTGTCCTTGTCCTACAGTCTGTGCTGCTGTATCCAGTGTCTGTGTGTCCTTGTTCCAGTGTCCATGTCCTATGGTCTGCACTGCTGTATCCAGTGTCTGTGTGTCCTTGTTCCAGTGTCCATGTCCTATGGTCTGCACTGCTGTATCTTGTGTCTGTGTGTCCTTGTCCCAGTGTCCATGTCCTATGGTCTGCACTGCTGTATCCGGTGTCTGTTTATCCTTGCCCCAGTGTCCATGTCCTATGGTCTGAATTGCTGCATCTCAGTGTCTGTGTGTCATTGTCCCAGTGTCCAAGACCTTTGGTCTGCACTGCTATATCCAGTGTCTATGTGTCCTTGTCCCAGTGTCCATGTCCTACAGTTTGCGCTGCTCTGTCCCAGTGTCTGTGTGTTCCTGTCCCAGTGTCCATGTCCTACGGTCTGCACTGCTGTATCCAGTGTCTATGTGTCCTTGTCCCTGTGTCCATGTCCTACGGTCGGCGCTGCTGTATTCAGTGTCGGTGTCTCCTTGTCCCAGTGTCCATGTCCTACGGTCGGCGCTGCTATATTTAGTGTCTGTGTGTCCTTGTCCCAGTGTCCATGTCCTACGGTTTGCGCTGCTCTGTCCCAGTGTCTGTGTGTTCCTGTCCCAGTGTCCATGTCCTATGGTCTGCACTGCTGTATCCAGTGTCTATGTGACCTTGTCCCAGTGTCCATGTCCTATGGTCTGCACTGCTGTATCCAGTGTCTGTGTGCCCTTGTCCCAGTGTCCATGTCCTACGGTCGGCGCTGCTGTATTCAGTGTCTGTGTGTCCTTGTCCCAGTGTCCATGTCCTATAGTCTACACTGCTGTATCCAGTGTCTGTGTGTCCTTGTCTCAGTGTGCATGTCCTACGGTTTGCGCTGCTCTGTCCCAGTGTCTGTGTGTTCCTGTCCCAGTGTCCATGTCCTATGGTCTGCACTGCTGTATCCAGTGTCTATGTGACCTTGTCCCAGTGTCCATGTCCTATGGTCTGCACTGCTGTATCCAGTGTCTGTGTGCCCTTGTCCCAGTGTCCATGTCCTACGGTCGGCGCTGCTGTATTCAGTGTCTGTGTGTCCTTGTCCCAGTGTCCATGTCCTATAGTCTACACTGCTGTATCCAGTGTCTGTGTGTCCTTGTCTCAGTGTCCATGTCCTACGGTCTGCACTGTTGTATCCAGTGTTTGTGTATTCCTGTCCCAGTGTCCATGTCCTACGGTCTGCGCTGCTCTGTCCCAGTGTCTGTGTGTCCTTGTCCAAGTGTCCATGTCCTACGGTCTCTGCTACTGCATCTCAGTGTCTGTGTGTCCTTGTCCCAGTGTCCAAGTCCTATGGTCTGCACTACTGTATCCAGTGTCTATGAGTCCTTGTCCCAGTGTCCATGTCCTATGGTCTGCACTGCTGTATCTAGTGTCTGTGTGTCCTTGTCCCAGTGTCCATGTCTTATGGTCTGCACTGCTATATCCAGTGTCTGTGTGTCCTTGTCCCAGTGTCCATGTCCTAAGGTCTGCGCTGCTGCATCTCAGTGTCTGTGTGTCCTTGCCCCAGTGTCCATGTCTCATGGTCTGCGCTGCTCTGTCCGAGCGTCTGTGTGTCCTTGCCACAGTGTTCATGTCCTATGGTCTGCGCTGCTGCATCTCAGTGCCTGTGTGTCCTTGCCCCAGTGTCCATATCCTATGGTCTGCACTGCTGTATCCAGTGTCTGTGTGTCCTTGTCCCAGTGTCCATGTCCTATCGTCTGCACTGCTGTATCCAGTGTCCGTGTGTCCTTGTCCAAGTGTCCTTGTCCTACAGTCTGTGCTGCTGTATCCAGTGTCTGTGTGTCCTTGTTCCAGTGTCCATGTCCTACGGTTTGCGCAGCTCTGTCCCAGTGTCTGTGTGTTCCTGTCCCAGTGTCCATGTCCTATGGTCTGCACTGCTGTATCCAGTGTCTGTGTGCCCTTATCCCAGTGTCCATGTCCTACGGTCTGCACTGCTGTATCCAGTGTCTTTGTGTTCCTGTCCCATTGTCCATGTCCTACGGTCTGCGCTGCTTCGTCCCAGTGTCTGTGTGTCCTTCTCCCAGTGACCATGTCCTACGTTCTGTGCTGCTGCATCTCACTGTCTGTGTTTCCTTGTCCAGGGTTCCATGTCCCATGGTCTGCACTGCTGTATCCAGTTTCTGTGTGTTCTTGTCCCAGTGTCCATGTCGTACGGTCTGCGCTGCTGTATCCAGTGTCTATGTGTCCTTGTCCAAGTGTCCATGTCCTATGGTCTGCACTGCTGTATCCAGTGTCTGTGTGTCCTTGTCCCAGTGTCCATGTCCTATGGTCTGCACTGCTGTATCCAGTGTCTATGTGTCCTTGTCCCAGTGTCCATGTCCTATGGTCTGCACTGCTGTATCCAGTGTCTGTGTGCCGTTAACCCAGTGTCCATGTCCTATGGTCTGCACTATTGTATCCAGTGTCTATGAGTCCTTGTCCCAGTGTCCATGTCCTATGGTCTGCACTGCTGTATCTAGTGTCTGTGTGTCCTTGTCCCAGTGTCCATGTCCTACAGTTTGCGCTGCTCTGTCCCAGTGTCTGTGTGTTCCTGTCCCAGTGTCCATGTCCTACGGTCTGCACTGCTGTATCCAGTGTCTATGTGTCCTTGTCCCTGTGTCCATGTCCTACGGTCGGCGCTGCTGTATTCAGTGTCGGTGTCTCCTTGTCCCAGTGTCCATGTCCTACGGTCGGCGCTGCTATATTTAGTGTCTGTGTGTCCTTGTCCCAGTGTCCATGTCCTACGGTTTGCGCTGCTCTGTCCCAGTGTCTGTGTGTTCCTGTCCCAGTGTCCATGTCCTATGGTCTGCACTGCTGTATCCAGTGTCTATGTGACCTTGTCCCAGTGTCCATGTCCTATGGTCTGCACTGCTGTATCCAGTGTCTGTGTGCCCTTGTCCCAGTGTCCATGTCCTACGGTCGGCGCTGCTGTATTCAGTGTCTGTGTGTCCTTGTCCCAGTGTCCATGTCCTATAGTCTACACTGCTGTATCCAGTGTCTGTGTGTCCTTGTCTCAGTGTCCATGTCCTACGGTTTGCGCTGCTCTGTCCCAGTGTCTGTGTGTTCCTGTCCCAGTGTCCATGTCCTATGGTCTGCACTGCTGTATCCAGTGTCTATGTGACCTTGTCCCAGTGTCCATTTCCTATGGTCTGCACTGCTGTATCCAGTGTCTGTGTGCCCTTGTCCCAGTGTCCATGTCCTACGGTCGGCGCTGCTGTATTCAGTGTCTGTGTGTCCTTGTCCCAGTGTCCATGTCCTATAGTCTACACTGCTGTATCCAGTGTCTGTGTGTCCTTGTCTCAGTGTCCATGTCCTACGGTCTGCACTGTTGTATCCAGTGTTTGTGTATTCCTGTCCCAGTGTCCATGTCCTACGGTCTGCGCTGCTCTGTCCCAGTGTCTGTGTGTCCTTGTCCAAGTGTCCATGTCCTACGGTCTCTGCTACTGCATCTCAGTGTCTGTGTGTCCTTGTCCCAGTGTCCAAGTCCTATGGTCTGCACTACTGTATCCAGTGTCTATGAGTCCTTGTCCCAGTGTCCATGTCCTATGGTCTGCACTGCTGTATCTAGTGTCTGTGTGTCCTTGTCCCAGTGTCCATGTCTTATGGTCTGCACTGCTATATCCAGTGTCTGTGTGTCCTTGTCCCAGTGTCCATGTCCTAAGGTCTGCGCTGCTGCATCTCAGTGTCTGTGTGTCCTTGCCCCAGTGTCCATGTCTCATGGTCTGCGCTGCTCTGTCCGAGCGTCTGTGTGTCCTTGCCACAGTGTTCATGTCCTATGGTCTGCGCTGCTGCATCTCAGTGCCTGTGTGTCCTTGCCCCAGTGTCCATATCCTATGGTCTGCACTGCTGTATCCAGTGTCTGTGTGTCCTTGTCCCAGTGTCCATGTCCTATCGTCTGCACTGCTGTATCCAGTGTCCGTGTGTCCTTGTCCAAGTGTCCTTGTCCTACAGTCTGTGCTGCTGTATCCAGTGTCTGTGTGTCCTTGTTCCAGTGTCCATGTCCTACGGTTTGCGCAGCTCTGTCCCAGTGTCTGTGTGTTCCTGTCCCAGTGTCCATGTCCTATGGTCTGCACTGCTGTATCCAGTGTCTGTGTGCCCTTATCCCAGTGTCCATGTCCTACGGTCTGCACTGCTGTATCCAGTGTCTGTGTGTTCCTGTCCCATTGTCCATGTCCTACGGTCTGCGCTGCTTCGTCCCAGTGTCTGTGTGTCCTTCTCCCAGTGACCATGTCCTACGTTCTGTGCTGCTGCATCTCACTGTCTGTGTTTCCTTGTCCAGGGTTCCATGTCCCATGGTCTGCACTGCTGTATCCAGTTTCTGTGTGTTCTTGTCCCAGTGTCCATGTCGTACGGTCTGCGCTGCTGTATCCAGTGTCTATGTGTCCTTGTCCAAGTGTCCATGTCCTATGGTCTGCACTGCTGTATCCAGTGTCTGTGTGTCCTTGTCCCAGTGTCCATGTCCTATGGTCTGCACTGCTGTATCCAGTGTCTATGTGTCCTTGTCCCAGTGTCCATGTCCTATGGTCTGCACTGCTGTATCCAGTGTCTGTGTGCCGTTAACCCAGTGTCCATGTCCTATGGTCTGCACTATTGTATCCAGTGTCTATGAGTCCTTGTCCCAGTGTCCATGTCCTATGGTCTGCACTGCTGTATCTAGTGTCTGTGTGTCCTTGTCCCAGTGTCCATGTCGTATGGTCTGCACTGCTGTATCCAGTGTCTGTGTGTCCTTGTCCCAGTGTCCATGTCCTATGGTCTGTACTGCTGTGTCTAGTGTCTGTGTGTCCTTGTCCGAGTGTCCATGTCCTATGGTCTGCACTTCTGTATCAAGTGTCTGTGTGTCCTTGTCTCAGTATCTGTTAGAGTCGGGGATCTCTGGTTGGCGCAAGGTTGCCCTTGTGTCAAGCAGGAACCCTCTCCTCCACGTCAGGGCGCAGGATAACCCCTCGCGAATGACCCTTGCTCACCCTCTAGGTGCGTGGCGTGAGCAGCCAAGGCGATTCCTCAGGCGTTGTTGGTTAAGCACTTACAATCGTACACACAGTAAATACATCAATCCCCCCAGAAACGGACACCAGACTTGGATATATATAAAAATACGATTCTTTATGTCAAAATAAGGTATATATATCTCAGCAGACTTATCACAAGACCAATAACGTTTTCGCTAGGCCACCAGGTTATACAGCAGGCAAATGATCTTGTTTGTAGCTTCAAATGGATGGTTCGTAGTCTCTTTACTTGTAGTTCCAGTACTCACAGAGATCGGTTCCTGTGAACGGGGAAATAAGGCGTTGCGGGCCCCGAGCCCGATACTGGAACTTCCTTAGTGATGTGGAGAGTCGGCACAGGTCGGTGCGACTCTCGGCTTGGGAAGTGTTCTCGGGTCCTCAATCAGCAGGTGTGGGCACGTAGGCAGGCGCGGCCAGCGACCCTTTAGCACGGCGGTGCAGGAGGGTCTCCACAGCGGAGGCGGCGCGGCCTGAGATGTCCGGGGATAGCGAAGCGGGGTCGCAGGGCACGGTCAGTGCAGCTGGATGACCCGGCGTAGATCACAGTCGTCGGACGGCTTCCGGCGGGAGGGGTGATAGCGCGGTCAGCGCGCTCCCGTAGCAGGCGGTGACAGGGATGCAGGCGGCCTGGCCCGGGGACAGAGAGCGGCTCGGGACGGAGCGGGGCTCTCACGGGTTTGAGGCAGGCGAGCTTCTGAGTGTCACGGCCCTAGGAGGGGCGATGAGGGGCGCAGTCTCTTTTCCAGCGGGATGCACACACGGCTCGAATTGGAGGACGAGCAAGAAGCACAGAGAACCCACTGTTCCTGGGGTTCAGTTCAGGGGGCAAGCTCAGATCAAGCCCTTGGAGAATGTTCAAGCACAAAGTAGCAAAGTCTTTTCAGTAAGTCTCTTCCTCTCCTCTCTCAGCAAGGCAAGCCGCAGGCCAGCTCCTCCGGCGTCTTCTTCTCCTTCTAGTCGGGCAGAGGTTCTTTGTGGTAAACAGGATTCTGATTTCTTAGGAGCCAGGCTCCTACTTTTATACACCAATTCTTTTGTTCTTTAGCGCCAGGGGGCCTAGGCCTGGCTCAGTCCAGTTCTGGAGCACTTTGTTATGGTGACTCTGCTCTTTCCTTTCAGCAGCAGGGCAGAGACATCAGCCGCCCCACAGGGGGTGGCGCCGGCTTTGTGGTGGCAGAGCACAGGTCTATTCAAGAGTCAAGGTGTACTCCTCCCACCCATCCAGGTGTAATCTCTCTACCCACCACCTGGCAGCCAACCTGTCTCTGGGGATTCCCCAACCCTGCTCCTTACTGTTGCTGGGCAGAACACACACACATACAGCAGAGGCGGACTGAGAGGGTCAGGTCAGTAAATACTAACTTTCTAAAAGTAGTATTTACAAACCCAGGATATTAAAATAAACTTGACTACAAGAAGTATTTTATCATCCTGAGTTCAGGCATACTAAACTTGACACTTCTACCATGCTCTCTGAGTCCACTGGGGTCACAGCGTTGGCGTGATCCCAGCAGCCCATTCTGGCCTATGGAGAGCAGGTAGCCTTCAATAGTGAAGAACGAAAATGGCTGTAATTCACTACTAAGACATGCCACACACATCAGGGCATGTCCTACCTTATGCCTACAATGCACCCTGCCCTTGGGCCTACCAGAGGGGTGGCTAATATGTAGGTAAGGGAAGGTTTAGGGACTGGCAAGTGGGGGCACTTGCGCAGTCAGCGCGACGGTCCCGGACCGCGCACAGGGTCTGCGGTGGCAGGCCCTAGACACACTTTACAAGGCCGCTTCCGTGGGTGGCGCAACCAGCGCTGCAAGCCCACCAGCAGCATTGGCATTCACAAGCCCTGGCACCCCTGGTGCACTTTACTGGGGACTGACAGTGAATCCAATAACCCAATCATGGACATCAATTACAGGTACACTTTACTTAGGGAGCACTTGCACTGCGGTACGGATTAGCCGTGGCGCAGTGCCCTGAGCGGACAACACCAGCAAAACAGTCGAGGCACACCATAAAAAAGTGGAAGGGAAACTCACGCCAAGGTGCCAGGTCTAACACGTGTCCCCTCCAGCTGAAATGTGGGGAGAACTACCCTTGCCCAGGGGGTTCCTCGTCACTAAGGCGGAAATACCTGGACAGACCGTCAGCGTTGGCGTGATCTGTACCAGGACGGTGTTCCACCGTAAAGTCCATACCCTGTAGGGAGATGGACCACCTCAACAGCTTCGGGTTTTCACCCCTCATTTGCATCAACCATCTGAGGGGCCTGTGGTCCGTCTGAACCCGGAAGTGAGACCCAAACAAGTAGGGTCTTAGCTTCTTCAGCGCCCAGACCACAGCAAATGCTTCTCGCTCAATTGCACTCCACCTACTTTCCCGTGGAAGTAACCTCCTACTGATGAAGGCTACGGGTTGGTCCCAGCCCTCCTCAGTCATCTGTGAGAGAACAGCCCCCACACCATGCTCTGAAGCGTCTGTCTGTACTAGGAATTCCTTGGAGAAGTCAGGGGCCAAGAGCACGGGCGCCGTGCACATGGCCGTCTTCAGGGTGTCGAAAGCTTTCTGACAGGTGTCAGTCCAAATCACGTTCCTGGGCTGCTTCTTCGAAGTCAGCTCTGTCAAGGGGGCAACGATCGTTCCATAGCCCTTGACAAACCTCCTGTAGTACCCAGTGAGCCCCAGGAAGGCCCTCACTGCGGTCTGCGTCTTGGGGGGTTCCCAAGCCAGGATGGTTTCAATTTTGGGTTGCAAGGGTGCCACCTTGCCACTCCCCACTTGGTGTCCCAAGTACACCACGGAACCCTGCCCGATCTGGCACTTGCTTGCCTTGATCGTGAGGCCTGCTCGGCGCAGCGCCATCAATACTTCCCAGAGGTGGCGCAGGTGTTCAGGCCAGGTGGCACTGAACACTGCGATGTCATCCAGGTAGGCGGCACTGAACGCATCCAGCCCAACCAGTACCTGGTTGACCAACCTCTGGAAGGTGGCAGGGGCATTCTTCATCCCAAATGGCATGACTCGGAACTGGAAGTGCCCATCTGGTGTAGAGAATGCTGACCTCTCTTTGGCCCCATCGGTCAAGGCGATCTGCCAGTACCCAGACGTTAAATCAAACGTGCTGAGGAACCGGGCAGCCCCCAGCCGATCAATGAGCTCATCAGCTCTGGGGATGGGGTGCGCGTCAGTCTTCGTGACTGAATTGAGTCCTCTGTAGTCCACACAGAACCGGAGTTCAGGTGTGGCTCCCGGCGCAGCAGCCTTTGGGACCAAGACCACGGGGCTGGACCAAGGACTGCTGGAGGACTCAACCACCCCTAGCGCAAGCATTTTGGAGACCTCCTCCTTGATGCAAGCTCTGACCCTGTCAGTTACCCTGTAAGCCTTGTGCTTCACAGGTAAGCTGTCTCCTGTGTCCACATCATGGACGCACCAATCTGTGACACCAGGAACCAGGGAGAATCGGTCGGAAAATTGTCCCAGCAAGTGGCGGCAATCTTCCTGTTGTTCGGGCGTCAGGGTGGGTGAGAGGTTAACTCCATCCACTGACCCATCTTTCTCAGAGGCCACTAAGAGGTCAGGAAGGGGCTCGGTCTCCTCTTCCATTCCATCATCAGTGGCCAGCAGCATGCCCACTTCGGTCCTCTCTAAGTGGGGCTTAAGGCGGTTAACATGTAGGACCCTCAAAGGGTTCCTGGGAGTCTGCATGTCCACCAAGTAGGTGATAGGACTTTTGCGCTCCACAACCTCAAATGGACCTGTCCACTTATCCTGAAGTGCACAAGGCTCCACTGGGGCCAAGACCCACACCTTTTGTCCAGGTTGAAGCTCTACCAGAGTGGCATTCCGGTCGTACCACCGCTTCATCTCCTCCTGGCTGGCTTCCAGATTTGCCTCAGCAAGTTGCCTGAAACGCCGAGTCTGGTTTCGGAAGGCCAGCATGTAACTATATACATTCTGGGGAGGTTTCCTGGGAGATTGCTCCCAGCCTTCCTTTACCAAACTCAGAGGTCCTCTTACCGGGTGACCATACAGAAGCTCGAAGGGGCTGAATCCTAGAGACTTCTGTGGCACCTCTCGGTAAGCGAAGAGCAGGCATGGCAAGAGGACGTCCCACTTACGCCTCATTGGACCGTCCAGGCCCATGATCATGCCTTTGAGGGTTCGGTTGAATCTCTCAACCAACCCATTTCCTTGGGGGTGGTAAGGAGTGGTGAACTTGTAAGTTACCCCACACTCCTTCCACAGGGATTTCATATACGTGGATATGAAATTGGTCCCCCTGTCGCTCACCACCTCTAGAGGGAATCCCACTCGGGATAAAATTCCCATCAGTGCCCGTCCCACCACGGGGGCCGTCACTGTCCTCAGAGGGATGGCTTCAGGGTACCGGGTGGCATGGTCCACCAAGACCAGGATGAACCTGTTGCCCAGGGCTGTCTTGGGGTCCAGAGGCCCCACAATATCAATACCCACTCGTTGGAATGGCGTACCGACCACAGGGAAAGGTTGCAGAGGAGCCTTGTGCTTCCCTCCGCTCTTACCACTTGCCTGGCAAGTCTGACAGGTTCTGCAGTAGGAATCTGAATTCTTATGCATTTGGGGCCAGTAAAAGTGGGTGACAAGCCTGTCATAGGTCTTGTCCATCCCCAAATGTCCTGCTAACGGCACATCGTGAGCCAGCCCCAGTAGGAAGGTTCTGAACTTCTGGGGTACCACCAGCACACGGGCTGACCCAGGTTCAGCAGCCTTAGGCTCGGAATACAGGAGGTCACTCTCCCAGTACACGTAGTGTGTTTTGGCCTGAACACCGTTGGCCTGGTCTGCAGCCTGTTGCCGCATACCAATGAGAGAAGGGCATTCTTTCTGCTCCCTGCAGAATTCCTCCCTGGAGGGACCTCCTTCTTGCTGCCAATGGGTCAGCTCAGGCAGATCTCCCAGTTCGGCAATCTGTTCCCCGGTAGGCTCCAGAGCATCCCCCTCAGGGTCTACTTCCTCCTGGGCCGTGGGAACTTCGGGGGCCGGTTTCCCGCGCCTCCTGCGCCTTCTCCCTAAGGCCGGTTCCTGGACCTCTCCCTCAGGCTCCAGGACCCTCTCAACACCCCTACTGGCTGCCATGGACCGGGTGGTCACGCACGCCCAGTCGGGTAGACCCACCATCCTCAGATGCGTGGTCTTCTCCACCTTTTCCCAAGGGGAACTCTCCAGGTCGTTCCCTAGCAGACAGTCTACAGGCATGTCAGTTCTCACAGCGACTTGTAGAGTACCAGAGACCTCCCCCCACTCAAAGGGAACTTGAGCCATTGGACAACGACTCTCTACGTTGTCAGCATTGACAACCCTACAGTAGGCATTGGGTACAATTTGCTCTTGAGACACCAGGTGTTGCCTCACCGAGGTCACGCTGGCTCCTGTATCTCTAAGAGCCTCAACCTTCTTTCCATTGATGGTCACCACCTGCCCATATTTCTTAGTGTTAGAGGGTAGGTAGGTTACAGGGACCATCTCACTGTCTCCTAGCGAGACTAGGGTCATCTGCCCGGGACCCCCACCCTCCTGGACTGCTACTTCCTCCCCAAAGTTAACACTAGCTACTTGCCGGGGGGGAGCACCAGTGGGTGCGGTCTTACCAAACAGGCGACACTTAGGATCAGAGGCAATGTGACCCGGTTCACCACACCTATAACAATTGAAGGGCCCCTTTGGAACAGGTCTACCTGTCGGGGCCCCGTTCTGCTGCGGGGTTGGGGGAGGCTGAGAACCCTTCTGCTGGTTCCCTTGGGAATTACTTTGGGGGCCTTTTTGGAACCCCTTCTGTTTACCCTTGTCCCCCCCACTCTTCTGCTGGGGACCCTGCCCACCTTTGGCGGAATCTCCCACTTGACCCTTGTGGACCCTGGTGCTGAGCCAGCGGTCCGCCTCCTCAGCAAGCTTCCTCGGGTTGGACAGCTTGCTATCAATCAGGTGCTGGCGTAGCTCAGGAAAACATTGACTGGACAAGTGCTCCCATGCAATTAAATCAAGCAGCCCTTGATAATCGTTCACTTTGCTACCCTTCACCCAACCATCCAGCGCTCTGCAGAAAAAGGTCACATATTCCACATACGTACTCTCAGGGATCTTCTTGGTCTCCCTGAACCTCTGTCGATATAGCTCCGGAGTTAACCCATACCTGGTCATTAACGCTTCCTTCATATGGGGGTATGAGGTTTGGAGATCTAAGGGTAAATCTAACAGTGTGTCACGCCCTTCAGCAAGGAACCTTCCCCACAACCCCGCTCCCCAGTCTTTCTCAGGGACCCGGTGTGAGGACATGGCCACCTCGTAGGCCCTAAACCACTGCCCTATGTCATCCTTTCTGAAATACTCCTTTACTACATCTTTGGGGATGTACACCTTGGACTCTACCTGCGCTGGTGGAGTGCTGCCACCAGAAGGAGTGGTGTCCAAACTTTTCGCCTTCAGCTCCAACTCCTTCAATCTGATATCATGATCCATTTGGCGTTGTTGTGCCTCCAGGGCCAACTTCTGCTTTTCCATTTCCATTTGTCCTGCCAACTTTGCCATCTCCATTGCATGTGCCCTGTCGGCTGCCCTGTCTGCCAGCTCCTCTGGCGACCGGACTCTGCTGGGCTCCTCAAGGTTGTCGGGTGGAACGATGTCCCCCGCATTCCGTGGGTCTCTTGACTCCTTCCAGGCTCTCAACGCCTTGGTGTACTGGGTCTTCCTCTTGAATCCAGCATGGGGGACTCGGAATTTTACACTGTAGCCTTTCAATTGCTCCATCGAGTAGCCTTCCAGTCTCTCCCAATCCACCTCATCGATTCCAGAAATCACAGAGAGCGCTCTTCCAGCGGAGTGTGAGCCAGGCATGGTTGCAGTAATGGCAGATGTCTCAACAAAGTTCCAAAAATGAAAACCTGTGGCTGCGTTATTTGGTCTGCTCTCACTATCTGGTGATTAATAATTCACTGTATGCAAATTACAAGTGCAAATCCGAAATCCCAACCGCTGCCAACAATGTTAGAGTCGGGGATCTCTGGTTGGCGCAAGGTTGCCCTTGTGTCAAGCAGGAACCCTCTCCTCCACGTCAGGGCGCAGGATAACCCCTCGCGAATGACCCTTGCTCACCCTCTAGGTGCGTGGCGTGAGCAGCCAAGGCGATTCCTCAGGCGTTGTTGGTTAAGCACTTACAATCGTACACACAGTAAATACATCAATCCCCCCAGAAACGGACACCAGACTTGGATATATATAAAAATACGATTCTTTATGTCAAAATAAGGTATATATATCTCAGCAGACTTATCACAAGACCAATAACGTTTTCGCTAGGCCACCAGGTTATACAGCAGGCAAATGATCTTGTTTGTAGCTTCAAATGGATGGTTCGTAGTCTCTTTACTTGTAGTTCCAGTACTCACAGAGATCGGTTCCTGTGAACGGGGAAATAAGGCGTTGCGGGCCCCGAGCCCGATACTGGAACTTCCTTAGTGATGTGGAGAGTCGGCACAGGTCGGTGCGACTCTCGGCTTGGGAAGTGTTCTCGGGTCCTCAATCAGCAGGTGTGGGCACGTAGGCAGGCGCGGCCAGCGACCCTTTAGCACGGCGGTGCAGGAGGGTCTCCACAGCGGAGGCGGCGCGGCCTGAGATGTCCGGGGATAGCGAAGCGGGGTCGCAGGGCACGGTCAGTGCAGCTGGATGACCCGGCGTAGATCACAGTCGTCGGACGGCTTCCGGCGGGAGGGGTGATAGCGCGGTCAGCGCGCTCCCGTAGCAGGCGGTGACAGGGATGCAGGCGGCCTGGCCCGGGGACAGAGAGCGGCTCGGGACGGAGCGGGGCTCTCACGGGTTTGAGGCAGGCGAGCTTCTGAGTGTCACGGCCCTAGGAGGGGCGATGAGGGGCGCAGTCTCTTTTCCAGCGGGATGCACACACGGCTCGAATTGGAGGACGAGCAAGAAGCACAGAGAACCCACTGTTCCTGGGGTTCAGTTCAGGGGGCAAGCTCAGATCAAGCCCTTGGAGAATGTTCAAGCACAAAGTAGCAAAGTCTTTTCAGTAAGTCTCTTCCTCTCCTCTCTCAGCAAGGCAAGCCGCAGGCCAGCTCCTCCGGCGTCTTCTTCTCCTTCTAGTCGGGCAGAGGTTCTTTGTGGTAAACAGGATTCTGATTTCTTAGGAGCCAGGCTCCTACTTTTATACACCAATTCTTTTGTTCTTTAGCGCCAGGGGGCCTAGGCCTGGCTCAGTCCAGTTCTGGAGCACTTTGTTATGGTGACTCTGCTCTTTCCTTTCAGCAGCAGGGCAGAGACATCAGCCGCCCCACAGGGGGTGGCGCCGGCTTTGTGGTGGCAGAGCACAGGTCTATTCAAGAGTCAAGGTGTACTCCTCCCACCCATCCAGGTGTAATCTCTCTACCCACCACCTGGCAGCCAACCTGTCTCTGGGGATTCCCCAACCCTGCTCCTTACTGTTGCTGGGCAGAACACACACACATACAGCAGAGGCGGACTGAGAGGGTCAGGTCAGTAAATACTAACTTTCTAAAAGTAGTATTTACAAACCCAGGATATTAAAATAAACTTGACTACAAGAAGTATTTTATCATCCTGAGTTCAGGCATACTAAACTTGACACTTCTACCATGCTCTCTGAGTCCACTGGGGTCACAGCGTTGGCGTGATCCCAGCAGCCCATTCTGGCCTATGGAGAGCAGGTAGCCTTCAATAGTGAAGAACGAAAATGGCTGTAATTCACTACTAAGACATGCCACACACATCAGGGCATGTCCTACCTTATGCCTACAATGCACCCTGCCCTTGGGCCTACCAGAGGGGTGGCTAATATGTAGGTAAGGGAAGGTTTAGGGACTGGCAAGTGGGGGCACTTGCGCAGTCAGCGCGACGGTCCCGGACCGCGCACAGGGTCTGCGGTGGCAGGCCCTAGACACACTTTACAAGGCCGCTTCCGTGGGTGGCGCAACCAGCGCTGCAAGCCCACCAGCAGCATTGGCATTCACAAGCCCTGGCACCCCTGGTGCACTTTACTGGGGACTGACAGTGAATCCAATAACCCAATCATGGACATCAATTACAGGTACACTTTACTTAGGGAGCACTTGCACTGCGGTACGGATTAGCCGTGGCGCAGTGCCCTGAGCGGACAACACCAGCAAAACAGTCGAGGCACACCATAAAAAAGTGGAAGGGAAACTCACGCCAAGGTGCCAGGTCTAACAGTATCCATGTCCTATTGTCTGCACTGCTGTATCCATTGTCTGTGTTTCCTTGTCCCAGTGTCCATGTCATACGTTCTGCACTGCTGTATCCAGTGTCTATGTGTCCTTGTCCCAGTGTCCATGTCCTACGGTTTGCGCTGCTCTGTCCCAGTGTCTGTGTGTTCCTGTCCCAGTGTCCATGTCCTACGGTCTGCACTGCTGTATCCAGTGTCTATGTGTCCTTGTCCCAGTGTCCATGTCCTACGGTCGGCGCTGCTGTATTCAGTGTCTGTGTGTCCTTGTCCCAGTGTCCATGTCCTACGGTCGGCGCTGCTATATTTAGTGTCTGTGTGTCCTTGTCCCAGTGTCCATGTCCTACGGTTTGCGCTGCTCTGTCCCAGTGTCTGTGTGTTCCTGTCCCAGTGTCCATGTCCTATGGTCTGCACTGCTGTATCCAGTGTCTATGTGACCTTGTCCCAGTGTCCATATCCTATGGTCTGCACTGCTGTATCCAGTGTCTGTGTGCCCTTGTCCCAGTTTCCATGTCCTACGGTCGGCGCTGATGTATTCAGTGTCTGTGTGTCCTTGTCCCAGTGTCCATGTCCTATAGTCTACACTGCTGTATCCAGTGTCTGTGTGTCCTTGTCTCAGTGTCCATGTCCTACGGTCTGCATTGTTGTATCCAGTGTTTGTGTATTCCTGTCCCAGTGTCCATGTCCTACGGTCTGCGCTGCTCTGTCCCAGTGTCTGTGTGTCCTTGTCCAAGTGTCCATGTCCTACGGTCTCTGCTGCTGCATCTCAGTGTCTGTGTGTGCTTGTCCCAGTGTCCAAGTCCTATGGTCTGCACTACTGTATCCAGTGTCTATGAGTCCTTGTCCCAGTGTCCATGTCCTATGGTCTGCACTGCTGTATCTAGTGTCTGTGTGTCTTTGTCCCAGTGTCCATGTCCTAAGGTCTGCGCTGCTGCATCTCAGTGTCTGTGTTTCCTTGCCCCAGTGTCCATGTCTCATGGTCTGCGCTGCTCTGTCCGAGTGTCTGTGTGTCCTTGCCACAGTGTCCATGTCCTATGGTCTGCGCTGCTGCATCTCAGTGCCTGTGTGTCCTTGCCCCAGTGTCCATGTCCTATGGTCTGCACTGCTGTATCCAGTGTCTGTGTGTCCTTGTCCCAGTGTCCATGTCCTATCGTCTGCACTGCTGTATCCAGTGTCCGTGTGTCCTTGTCCAAGTGTCCTTGTCCTACAGTCTGTGCTGCTGTATCCAGTGTCTGTGTGTCCTTGTTCCAGTGTCCATGTCCTATGGTCTGCACTGCTGTATCCAGTGTCTGTGTGTCCTTGTTCCAGTGTCCATGTCCTATGGTCTGCACTGCTGTATCTTGTGTCTGTGTGTCCTTGTCCCAGTGTCCATGTCCTATGGTCTGCACTGCTGTATCCGGTGTCTGTTTATCCTTGCCCCAGTGTCCATGTCCTATGGTCTGCATTGCTGCATCTCAGTGTCTGTGTGTCATTGTCCCAGTGTCCAAGACCTTTGGTCTGCACTGCTATATCCAGTGTCTATGTGTCCTTGTCCCAGTGTCCATGTCCTACGGTTTGCGCTGCTCTGTCCCAGTGTCTGTGTGTTCCTGTCCCAGTGTCCATGTCCTACGGTCTGCACTGCTGTAACCAGTGTCTATGTGTCCTTGTCCCTGTGTCCATGTCCTACGGTCGGCGCTGCTGTATTCAGTGTCGGTGTCTCCTTGTCCCAGTGTCCATGTCCTACGGTCGGCGCTGCTATATTTAGTGTCTGTGTGTCCTTGTCCCAGTGTCCATGTCCTACGGTTTGCGCTGCTCTGTCCCAGTGTCTTTGTGTTCCTGTCCCAGTGTCCATGTCCTATGGTCTGCACTGCTGTATCCAGTGTCTATGTGACCTTGTCCCAGTGTCCATGTCCTATAGTCTACACTGCTGTATCCAGTGTCTGTGTGTCCTTGTCTCAGTGTCCATGTCCTACGGTTTGCGCTGCTCTGTCCCAGTGTCTGTGTGTTCCTGTCCCAGTGTCCATGTCCTATGGTCTGCACTGCTGTATCCAGTGTCTATGTGACCTTGTCCCAGTGTCCATGTCCTATGGTCTGCACTGCTGTATCCAGTGTCTGTGTGCCCTTGTCCCAGTGTCCATGTCCTACGGTCGGCGCTGCTGTATTCAGTGTCTGTGTGTCCTTGTCCCAGTGTCCATGTCCTATAGTCTACACTGCTGTATCCAGTGTCTGTGTGTCCTTGTCTCAGTGTCCATGTCCTACGGTCTGCACTGTTGTATCCAGTGTTTGTGTATTCCTGTCCCAGTGTCCATGTCCTACGGTCTGCGCTGCTCTGTCCCAGTGTCTGTGTGTCCTTGTCCAAGTGTCCATGTCCTACGGTCTCTGCTACTGCATCTCAGTGTCTGTGTGTCCTTGTCCCAGTGTCCATGTCCTATGGTCTGCACTGCTGTATCCGGTGTCTGTTTATCCTTGCCCCAGTGTCCATGTCCTATGGTCTGCATTGCTGCATCTCAGTGTCTGTGTGTCATTGTCCCAGTGTCCAAGACCTTTGGTCTGCACTGCTATATCCAGTGTCTATGTGTCCTTGTCCCAGTGTCCATGTCCTACGGTTTGCGCTGCTCTGTCCCAGTGTCTGTGTGTTCCTGTCCCAGTGTCCATGTCCTACGGTCTGCACTGCTGTATCCAGTGTCTATGTGTCCTTGTCCCTGTGTCCATGTCCTACGGTCGGCGCTGCTGTATTCAGTGTCGGTGTGTCCTTGTCCCAGTGTCCATGTCCTACGGTCGGCGCTGCTATATTTAGTGTCTGTGTGTCCTTGTCCCAGTGTCCATGTCCTACGGTTTGCGCTGCTCTGTCCCAGTGTCTGTGTGTTCCTGTCCTAGTGTCCATGTCCTATGGTCTGCACTGCTGTATCCAGTGTCTATGTGACCTTGTCCCAGTGTCCATGTCCTATGGTCTGCACTGCTGTATCCAGTGTCTGTGTGCCCTTGTCCCAGTGTCCATGTCCTACGGTCGGCGCTGCTGTATTCAGTGTCTGTGTGTCCTTGTCCCAGTGTCCATGTCCTATAGTCTACACTGCTGTATCCAGTGTCTGTGTGTCCTTGTCTCAGTGTCCATGTCCTACGGTTTGCGCTGCTCTGTCCCAGTGTCTGTGTGTTCCTGTCCCAGTGTCCATGTCCTATGGTCTGCACTGCTGTATCCAGTGTCTATGTGACCTTGTCCCAGTGTCCATGTCCTATGGTCTGCACTGCTGTATCCAGTGTCTGTGTGCCCTTGTCCCAGTGTCCATGTCCTACGGTCGGCGCTGCTGTATTCAGTGTCTGTGTGTCCTTGTCCCAGTGTCCATGTCCTATAGTCTACACTGCTGTATCCAGTGTCTGTGTGTCCTTGTCTCAGTGTCCATGTCCTACGGTCTGCACTGTTGTATCCAGTGTTTGTGTATTCCTGTCCCAGTGTCCATGTCCTACGGTCTGCGCTGCTCTGTCCCAGTGTCTGTGTGTCCTTGTCCAAGTGTCCATGTCCTACGGTCTCTGCTACTGCATCTCAGTGTCTGTGTGTCCTTGTCCCAGTGTCCAAGTCCTATGGTCTGCACTACTGTATCCAGTGTCTATGAGTCCTTGTCCCAGTGTCCATGTCCTATGGTCTGCACTGCTGTATCTAGTGTCTGTGTGTCCTTGTCCCAGTGTCCATGTCTTATGGTCTGCACTGCTATATCCAGTGTCTGTGTGTCCTTGTCCCAGTGTCCATGTCCTAAGGTCTGCGCTGCTGCATCTCAGTGTCTGTGTGTCCTTGCCCCAGTGTCCATGTCTCATGGTCTGCGCTGCTCTGTCCGAGCGTCTGTGTGTCCTTGCCACAGTGTTCATGTCCTATGGTCTGCGCTGCTGCATCTCAGTGCCTGTGTGTCCTTGCCCCAGTGTCCATGTCCTATGGTCTGCACTGCTGTATCCAGTGTCTGTGTGTCCTTGTCCCAGTGTCCATGTCCTATCGTCTGCACTGCTGTATCCAGTGTCCGTGTGTCCTTGTCCAAGTGTCCTTGTCCTACAGTCTGTGCTGCTGTATCCAGTGTCTGTGTGTCCTTGTTCCAGTGTCCATGTCCTACGGTTTGCGCAGCTCTGTCCCAGTGTCTGTGTGTTCCTGTCCCAGTGTCCATGTCCTATGGTCTGCACTGCTGTATCCAGTGTCTGTGTGCCCTTATCCCAGTGTCCATGTCCTACGGTCTGCACTGCTGTATCCAGTGTCTGTGTGTTCCTGTCCCATTGTCCATGTCCTACGGTCTGCGCTGCTTCGTCCCAGTGTCTGTGTGTCCTTCTCCCAGTGACCATGTCCTACGTTCTGTGCTGCTGCATCTCACTGTCTGTGTTTCCTTGTCCAGGGTTCCATGTCCCATGGTCTGCACTGCTGTATCCAGTTTCTGTGTGTTCCTGTCCCAGTGTCCATGTCGTACGGTCTGCGCTGCTGTATCCAGTGTCTATGTGTCCTTGTCCCAGTGTCCATGTCCTATGGTCTGCACTGCTGTATCCAGTGTCTGTGTGTCCTTGTCCCAGTGTCCATGTCCTATGGTCTGCACTGCTGTATCCAGTGTCTATGTGTCCTTGTCCCAGTGTCCATGTCCTATGGTCTGCACTGCTGTATCCAGTGTCTGTGTGCCGTTAACCCAGTGTCCATGTCCTACAGTCGGCGCTGCTGTATTCAGTGTCTGTGTGTCCTTGTCCCAGTGTCCATGTCCTATGGTCTACACTGCTGTATCCAGAGTCTGTGTGTCCTTGTCTCAGTGTCCATGTCCTACGGTCTGCACTGCTGTATCCAGTGTTTGTGTATTCCTGTCCCAGTGTCCATGTCCTACAGTCTGCGCTGCTCTGTCCCAGTGTCTGTGTGTCCTTGTCCAAGTGTCCATGTCCCACGGTCTCTGCTGCTGCATCTCAGTGTCTGTGTGTCCTTGTCCCAGTGTCCAAGTCCTATGGTCTGCACTATTGTATCCAGTGTCTATGAGTCCTTGTCCCAGTGTCCATGTCCTATGGTCTGCACTGCTGTATCTAGTGTCTGTGTGTCCTTGTCCTAGTGTCCATGTCTTATGGTCTGCACTGCTGTATCCAGTGTCTGTGTGTCCTTGTCCCAGTGTCCATGTCCTATGGTCTGTACTGCTGTGTCTAGTGTCTGTGTGTCCTTGTCCCAGTGTCCATGTCCTATGGTCTGCACTTCTGTATCAAGTGTCTGTGTGTCCTTGTCTCAGTATCCATGTCCTATTGTCTGCACTGCTGTATCCATTGTCTGTGTTTCCTTGTCCCAGTGTCCATGTCATACGTTCTGCACTGCTGTATCCAGTGTCTATGTGTCCTTGTCCCAGTGTCCATGTCCTACGGTTTGCGCTGCTCTGTCCCAGTGTCTGTGTGTTCCTGTCCCAGTGTCCATGTCCTACGGTCTGCACTGCTGTATCCAGTGTCTATGTGTCCTTGTCCCAGTGTCCATGTCCTACGGTCGGCGCTGCTGTATTCAGTGTCTGTGTGTCCTTGTCCCAGTGTCCATGTCCTACGGTCGGCGCTGCTATATTTAGTGTCTGTGTGTCCTTGTCCCAGTGTCCATGTCCTACGGTTTGCGCTGCTCTGTCCCAGTGTCTGTGTGTTCCTGTCCCAGTGTCCATGTCCTATGGTCTGCACTGCTGTATCCAGTGTCTATGTGACCTTGTCCCAGTGTCCATATCCTATGGTCTGCACTGCTGTATCCAGTGTCTGTGTGCCCTTGTCCCAGTTTCCATGTCCTACGGTCGGCGCTGATGTATTCAGTGTCTGTGTGTCCTTGTCCCAGTGTCCATGTCCTATAGTCTACACTGCTGTATCCAGTGTCTGTGTGTCCTTGTCTCAGTGTCCATGTCCTATGGTCTGCATTGTTGTATCCAGTGTTTGTGTATTCCTGTCCCAGTGTCCATGTCCTACGGTCTGCGCTGCTCTGTCCCAGTGTCTGTGTGTCCTTGTCCAAGTGTCCATGTCCTACGGTCTCTGCTGCTGCATCTCAGTGTCTGTGTGTTCTTGTCCCAGTGTCCAAGTCCTATGGTCTGCACTACTGTATCCAGTGTCTATGAGTCCTTGTCCCAGTGTCCATGTCCTATGGTCTGCACTGCTGTATCTAGTGTCTGTGTGTCCTTGTCCCAGTGTCCATGTCTTATGGTCTGCACTGCTGTATCCAGTGTCTGTGTGTCTTTGTTCCAGTGTCCATGTCCTAAGGTCTGCGCTGCTGCATCTCAGTGTCTGTGTTTCCTTGCCCCAGTGTCCATGTCTCATGGTCTGCGCTGCTCTGTCCGAGTGTCTGTGTGTCCTTGCCACAGTGTCCATGTCCTATGGTCTGCGCTGCTGCATCTCAGTGCCTGTGTGTCCTTGCCCCAGTGTCCATGTCCTATGGTCTGCACTGCTGTATCCAGTGTCTGTGTGTCCTTGTCCCAGTGTCCATGTCCTATCGTCTGCACTGCTGTATCCAGTGTCCGTGTGTCCTTGTCCAAGTGTCCTTGTCCTACAGTCTGTGCTGCTGTATCCAGTGTCTGTGTGTCCTTGTTCCAGTGTCCATGTCCTATGGTCTGCACTGCTGTATCCAGTGTCTGTGTGTCCTTGTTCCAGTGTCCATGTCCTATGGTCTGCACTGCTGTATCTTGTGTCTGTGTGTCCTTGTCCCAGTGTCCATGTCCTATGGTCTGCACTGCTGTATCCGGTGTCTGTTTATCCTTGCCCCAGTGTCCATGTCCTATGGTCTGCATTGCTGCATCTCAGTGTCTGTGTGTCATTGTCCCAGTGTCCAAGACCTTTGGTCTGCACTGCTATATCCAGTGTCTATGTGTCCTTGTCCCAGTGTCCATGTCCTACGGTTTGCGCTGCTCTGTCCCAGTGTCTGTGTGTTCCTGTCCCAGTGTCCATGTCCTACGGTCTGCACTGCTGTATCCAGTGTCTATGTGTCCTTGTCCCTGTGTCCATGTCCTACGGTCGGCGCTGCTGTATTCAGTGTCGGTGTGTCCTTGTCCCAGTGTCCATGTCCTACGGTCGGCGCTGCTATATTTAGTGTCTGTGTGTCCTTGTCCCAGTGTCCATGTCCTACGGTTTGCGCTGCTCTGTCCCAGTGTCTGTGTGTTCCTGTCCCAGTGTCCATGTCCTATGGTCTGCACTGCTGTATCCAGTGTCTATGTGACCTTGTCCCAGTGTCCATGTCCTATGGTCTGCACTGCTGTATCCAGTGTCTGTGTGCCCTTGTCCCAGTGTCCATGTCCTACGGTCGGCGCTGCTGTATTCAGTGTCTGTGTGTCCTTGGCCCAGTGTCCATGTCCTATAGTCTACACTGCTGTATCCAGTGTCTGTGTGTCCTTGTCTCAGTGTCCATGTCCTACGGTCTGCACTGTTGTATCCAGTGTTTGTGTATTCCTGTCCCAGTGTCCATGTCCTACGGTCTGCGCTGCTCTGTCCCAGTGTCTGTGTGTCCTTGTCCAAGTGTCCATGTCCTACGGTCTCTGCTGCTGCATCTCAGTGTCTGTGTGTCCTTGTCCCAGTGTCCAAGTCCTATGGTCTGCACTACTGTATCCAGTGTCTATGAGTCCTTGTCCCAGTGTCCATGTCCTATGGTCTGCACTGCTGTATCTAGTGTCTGTGTGTCCTTGTCCCAGTGTCCATGTCTTATGGTCTGCACTGCTATATCCAGTGTCTGTGTGTCCTTGTCCCAGTGTCCATGTCCTAAGGTCTGCGCTGCTGCATCTCAGTGTCTGTGTGTCCTTGCCCCAGTGTCCATGTCTCATGGTCTGCGCTGCTCTTTCCGAGCGTCTGTGTGTCCTTGCCACAGTGTTCATGTCCTATGGTCTGCGCTGCTGCATCTCATGCCTGTGTGTCCTTGCCCCAGTGTCCATGTCCTATGGTCTGCACTGCTGTATCCAGTGTCTGTGTGTCCTTGTCCCAGTGTCCATGTCCTATCGTCTGCACTGCTGTATCCAGTGTCCTTGTGTCCTTGTCCAAGTGTCCTTGTCCTACAGTCTGTGCTGCTGTATCCAGTGTCTGTGTGTCCTTGTTCCAGTGTCCATGTCCTATGGTCTGCACTGCTGTATCCAGTGTCTGTGTGTCCTTGTTCCAGTGTCCATGTCCTATGGTCTGCACTGCTGTATCTTGTGTCTGTGTGTCCTTGTCCCAGTGTCCATGTCCTATGGTCTGCCGTGCTGTATCCGGTGTCTGTTTATCCTTGCCCCAGTGTCCATGTCCTATGGTCTGCATTGCTGCATCCCAGTGTCTGTGTGTCATTGTCCCAGTGCCCAAGACCTATGGTCTGCACTGCTATATCCAGTGTCTATGTGTCCTTGTCCCAGGGTCCATGTCCTATGGTCTGCACTGGTGTATCCAGTGTCTGTGTGTCCTTGTCCCAGTGTCCATGTCCTATGGTCTGCACTGCTGTATCCAGTGTCTGTGTGTCCTTGTCCCAGTGTCCATTTCCTATGGTCTGTACTGCTGTATCCAGTGTCTGTGTGTCCTTGTCCCAGTGTCCATGTCCTATGGTCTGCACTGCTGTGTCTAGTGTCTCTGTGTCCTTGTCCCAGTGTCCATGTCCTATGGTCTGCACTTCTGTATCAAGTGTCTGTGTGTCCTTGTCTCAGTATCCATGTCCTATTGTCTGCACTGCTGTATCCATTGTCTGTGTTTCCTTGTCCCAGTGTCCATGTCATACGTTCTGCACTGCTGTATCCAGTGTCTATGTGTCCTTGTCCCAGTGTCCATGTCCTACGGTTTGCGCTGCTCTGTCCCAGTGTCTGTGTGTTCCTGTCCCAGTGTCCATGTCCTACGGTCTGCACTGCTGTATCCAGTGTCTATGTGTCCTTGTCCCAATGTCCATGCCCTATGGTCTGCACTGCTGTATCCAGTGTCTGTGTGTCCTTGTTCAAGTGTCCTTGTCCTACAGTCTGCGCTGCTGTATCCAGTGTCTGTGTGTCCTTGTTCCAGTGTCCATGTCCTATGGTCTGCACTGCTGTATCTTGTGTCGGTGTGTTCCTGTCCCAGTGTCCATATCCTATGGTCTGAGTTGCTGCATCTCAGTGTCTGTGTGTCCTTGTCCCAGTGTCCATGTCCTATGGTCTGCACTGCTGCATCTCAGTGTCTGTTTGTTCCTGTCCCAGTGTCCATGTTCTATGGACTGCTGCTGTATGCAGTGTCTGTGTGTTCCTGTCCCATTGTCCATGTCCTACGGTCTGCGCTGCTTCGTCCCAGTGTCTGTGTGTCCTACTCCCAGTGTCCATGTCCTACGTTCTGTGCTGCTGCATCTCAGTGTCTGTGTTTACTTGTCCCAATGTCCATGTCCTACATTCTGCGCTGCTGTATCCAGTGTCTATGTGTCCTTGCTACAGTGTCCATGTCCTACAGTCTGCACTGCTGTATCGAGTGTCTGTGTGTCCTTGTCCCAGTGTCCATGTCCTACAGTCTGCGCTGCTGTATCCAGTGTCTGTGTGTCCTTGTCCCAGTGTGCATGTCCTACAGTCTGCGCTGCTCTACCAGTGTCTGTGTGTCCTTGTCCCAGTGTCCATGTCCGAAAGTCTGCGCTGCTCTTTCCCAGAATCTGTGTGCCCTTTCCCCAGTGTCCATGTCCTACAGTCTGCGCTGCTGAATCCTGTGTCTCTGTGTCCTTGTCCCAGTGTGCATGTCCTACGGTCTGCGCTGCTTCGTTCCAGTGTCTGTGTGTCCTTGTCCCAGTGTCCATGTCCTACGTTCTGCGCTGCTGCATCTCAGTGTCTGTGTTTCCTTGTCCCAGTGTCCATGTCCTATGGTATGCACTGCTGTATCCAGTTTCTGTGTGTTCCTGTCCCAGAGTCCATGCCCTATGGTCTGCGCTGCTGTATCCAGTGTCTGTGTGTCCTTGTCCCAGTGTCCATGTCTTATGGTCTTTACTGCTGTTTCCAGTGTCTGTGTGTCCTTGTCCCAGTGTCCATGTCCTATAAATGTAAATTGATACTTGTATAGCGCACTACTCACCCGCAATGGTCTCAAGGCGCTTGTACGAATACCGCTGTGGAACCCATCCTGGCTTTCCCTGTGAGGCGTCCACTCCTGGGCACCCCCAAGGTGGAGGCCAGGCATCCTTAGCGTTGTGGGGGCCGTTGTGGAGATTAAGCAAGCTATTGCCCAGAGTTGCAGAGTGGGACTCCATGATTGGAATGGCAGCGAGGCGAGAATTATCAGGTCCGTGGAATTTTGAGCCCAAGACCCGCCGAGGCGGGGAATTGAACCCTGGTCCCGGGCTAGACCTCTGCATCAGGGTCTGCCGCTCTAATCATTGAGCCACACTTCTCCACCTATGGTCTGCACTGCTGTATCCAGTGTCTGTGTGTTCCTGTCCCAGTGTCCATATCCTATGGTCTGCGCTGCTGCATCTCAGTGTCTGTGTGTCCTTGTCCCAGTGTTCATGTCCTATGGTCTGCACTGCTGCATCTCAGTGTCTGTGTGTTCCTGTCCCAGTGTCCATGTTCTATGGACTGCACTGCTGTATGCAGTGTCTGTGTGTTCCTGTCCCATTGTCCATGTCCTACAGTCTGCGCTGCTTCGTCCCAGTGTCTGTGTGTCTTTCTCCCAGTGTCCATGTCCTACGTTCTGTGCTGCTGCATCTCAGTGTCTGTGTTTCCTTGTCCCAATGTCCATGTCCTACATTCTGCGCTGCTGTATCCAGTGTCTATGTGTCCTTGCCACAGTGTCCATGTTGTACAGTCTGCACTGCTGTATCCAGTGTCTGTGTGTCCTTGTCCCAGTGTCCATGTCCTACAGTCTGCGCTGCTGTATCCAGTGTCTGTGTGTCCTTGTCCCAGTGTGCATGTCCTACAGTCTTCGCTGCTCTGTACCAGTGTCTGTGTGTCCTTGTCCCAGTGTCCATGTCCTATGGTCTGCGCTGCTGCATCTCAGTGTCTGTGTGTCCTTATCCCAGTGTCCATGCCCTATGGTCTGCGCTGCTGTATCCAGTGTCTGTGTGTCCTTGTCCCAGTGTCCATGTCCTATAAATGTAAATTGATACTTGTATAGCGCACTACTCACCCGCAAGGGTCTCAAGGCGCTTGTACGAATACCGCTGTGGAACCCATCCTGGCTTTCCCTGTGAGGCGTCCACTCCTGGGCACCCCCAAGGTGGAGGCCAGGCATCCTTAGCGTTGTGGGGGCCGTTGTGGAGATTAAGCAAGCTATTGCCCAGAGTTGCAGAGTGGGACTCCATGATTGGAATGGCACCGAGGCGAGAATTATCAGGTCCGTGGAATTTCGAGCCCAAGACCCGCCGAGGCGGGGAATTGAACCCTGGTCCCGGGCTAGACCTCTGCATCAGGGTCTGCCGCTCTAATCATTGAGCCACACTTCTCCACCTATGGTCTGCACTGCTGTATCCAGTGTCTGTGTGTTCCTGTCACAGTGTCCATATCCTATGGTCTGCGCTGCTGCATCTCAGTGTCTGTGTGTCCTTGTCCCAGTATTCATGTCCTATGGTCTGCACTGCTGCATCTCAGTGTCTGTGTGTTCCTGTCCCAGTGTCCATGTTCTATGGACTGCACTGCTGTATGCAGTGTCTGTGTGTTCCTGTCCCATTGTCCATGTCCTACGGTCTGAGCTGCTTTGTCCCAGTGTCTGTGTGTCCTTCTCCCAGTGTCCATGTCCTACGTTCTGTGCTGCTGCATCTCAGTGTCTGTGTTTCCTTGTCCCGTTGTCCATGTCCCATGGTCTCCACGGCTGTATCCAGTTTCTGTGTGTTCCTGTCCCAGTGTCCATGTCATACATTCTGCACTGCTGTATCCAGTGTCTATGTGTCCTTGTCCCAGTGTCCATGTCCTACGGTTTGCGCTGCTCTGTCCCAGTGTCTGTGTGTTCCTGTTCCAGTGTCCATGTCCTACGGTCTGCACTGCTGTATCCAGTGTCTATGTGTCCTTGTCCCAGTGTCCATGTCCTATGGTATGCACTGCTGTATCCAGTGTCTGTGTGCCCTTGTCCCAGTGTCCATGTCCTACGGTCGGTGCTGCTGTATCCAGTGTCTGTGTGTCCTCGTCCCAGTGTCCATGTCCTATGGTTTGCACTGCTGCATCTCAGTGTCTGTGTGTTCCTGTCCCAGTGTCCATGTTCTATGGACTGCACTGCTGTATGCAGTGTCTGTGTGTTCCTGTCCCATTGTCCATGTCCTACGGTCTGAGCTGCTTTGTCCCAGTGTCTGTGTGTCCTTCTCCCAGTGTCCATGTCCTACGTTCTGTGCTGCTGCATCTCAGTGTCTGTGTTTCCTTGTCCCGTTGTCCATGTCCCATGGTCTCCACGGCTGTATCCAGTTTCTGTGTGTTCCTGTCCCAGTGTCCATGTCATACATTCTGCACTGCTGTATCCAGTGTCTATGTGTCCTTGTCCCAGTGTCCATGTCCTACGGTTTGCGCTGCTCTGTCCCAGTGTCTGTGTGTTCCTGTTCCAGTGTCCATGTCCTACGGTCTGCACTGCTGTATCCAGTGTCTATGTGTCCTTGTCCCAGTGTCCATGTCCTATGGTATGCACTGCTGTATCCAGTGTCTGTGTGCCCTTGTCCCAGTGTCCATGTCCTACGGTCGGTGCTGCTGTATCCAGTGTCTGTGTGTCCTCGTCCCAGTGTCCATGTCCTATGGTTTGCACTGCTGCATCTCAGTGTCTGTGTGTTCCTGTCCCATTGTCCATGTCCTACGTTCTGTGCTGCTGCATCTCAGTGTCTGTGTTTCCTTGTCCTGGTTTCCATGTCCCATGGTCTGCACTGCTGTATCCAGTTTCTGTGTGTTCCTGTCCCAGTGTCCATGTCCTATGGTCTGCACTGCTGTATCCAGTGTCTGTGTGCCCTTGTCCCAGTGTCCATGTCCTACGGTTTGCGCTGCTCTGTCCCAGTGTCTGTGTGTTCCTGTCCCACTCTCCATGTCCTATGGTCTGCACTGCTGTATCCAGTGTCTATGTGTCCTTGTCCCAGTGTCCATGTCCTATGGTCTGCACTGCTGTATCCAGTGTCTGTGTGCACTTATCCCAGTGTCGATGTTCTACGGTCGGCGCTGCTGTATTCAGTGTCTGTGTGTCCTTGTCCCAGTGTCCATGTCCTATGGTCTACACTGCTGTATCCAGTGTCTGTGTGTCCTTTTCCCAGTGTCCATGTCCTATGGTCTGCACTGCTGCATCTCAGTGTCTGTGTGTCCTTGTCCCAGTGTCCATGTCCTATGGTCTGCACTGCTGCATCTCAGTGTCTGTGTATTCCTGTCCCAGTGTCCATTTTCTATAGACTGCACTGCTATATGCAGTGTCTGTGTGTTCCTGTCCCATTGTCCATGTCCTACATTCTGCGCTGCTTCGTCCCAGTGTCTGTGTGTCCTTCTCCCAGTGTCCATGTCCTATGTTCTGTGCTGCTGCATCTCAGTGTCTGTGTTTCCTTGTCCCGGGTTCCATGTCTCATGGTCTGCACTGCTGTTTCCAGTTGCTGTGTGTTCCTGTCCCAGTGTCCATGTCCTACGGTCTGCGCTGCTGTATCCAGTGTCTATGTGTCCTTGTCCCAGTGTCCATGTCCTACGGTTTGCGCTGCTCTGTCCCAGTGCCTGTGTGTTCCTGTCCCAGTGTCCATGTCCTATGGTCTACACTGCTGTATCCAGTGTCTGTGTGTCCTTGTCCCAGTGTCCATGTCCTATGGTCTACACTGCTGTATCCAGTGTCTGTGTGCCCTTATCCCAGTGTCCATGTCCTACGGTCTGCGCTGCTGTATTCAGTGTCTGTGTGTCCTTGTACCAGTGTCCATGTCCTATGGTCTGCACTGCTGTGTCTAGTGTCTGTGTGTCCTTGTCCCAGTGTCCATGTCCAATGGTCTGCACTTCTGTATCAAGTGTCTGTGTGTCCTTGTCTCAGTATCCATGTCCTATTGTCTGCACTGCTGTATCCATTGTCTGTGTTTCTTTGTCCCAGTGTCCATGTCATACGTTCTGCACTGCTGCATCCAGTGTCTATGTGTCCTTGTCCCAGTGTCCATGTCCTACGGTTTGCGCAGCTCTGTCCCAGTGTCTGTGTGTTCCTGTCCCAGTGTCCATGTCCTATGGTCTGCACTGCTGTATCCAGTGTCTGTGTGCCCTTATCCCAGTGTCCATGTCCTACGGTCTGCACTGCTGTATCCAGTGTCTGTGTGTTCCTGTCCCATTGTCCATGTCCTACGGTCTGCGCTGCTTCGTCCCAGTGTCTGTGTGTCCTTCTCCCAGTGACCATGTCCTACGTTCCGTGCTGCTGCATCTCAGTGTCTGTGTTTCCTTGTCCAGGGTTCCATGTCCCATGGTCTGCACTGCTGTATCCAGTTTCTGTGTGTTCCTGTCCCAGTGTCCATGTCGTACGGTCTGCGCTGCTGTATCCAGTGTCTATGTGTCCTTGTCCCAGTGTCCATGTCCTATGGTCTGCACTGCTGTATCCAGTGTCTGTGTGTCCTTGTCCCAGTGTCCATGTCCTATGGTCTGCACTGCTGTATCCAGTGTCTATGTGTCTTTGTCCCAGTGTCCATGTCCTATGGTCTGCACTGCTGTATCCAGTGTCTGTGTGCCTTTATCCCAGTGTCCATGTCCTACGGTCGGCGCTGCTGTATTCAGTGTCTGTGTGTCCTTGTCCCAGTGTCCATGTCCTATGGTCTACACTGCTGTATCCAGTGTCTGTGTGTCCTTGTCTCAGTTTCCATGTCCTACGGTCTGCACTGCTGTATCCAGTGTTTGTGTATTCCTGTCCCAGTGTCCATGTCCTACAGTCTGCGCTGCTCTGTCCCAGTGTCTGTGTGTCATTGTCCAAGTGTCCATGTCCCACGGTCTCTGCTGCTGCATCTCAGTGTCTGTGTGTCCTTGTCCCAGTGTCCAAGTCCTATGGTCTGCACTATTGTATCCAGTGTCTATGAGTCCTTGTCCCAGTGTCCATGTCCTATGGTCTGCACTGCTGTATCTAGTGTCTGTGTGTCCTTGTCCCAGTGTCCATGTCTTATGGTCTGCACTGCTGTATCCAGTGTCTGTGTGTCCTTGTCCCAGTGTCCATGTCCTATGGTCTGTACTGCTGTGTCTGCTGTCTGTGTGTCCTTGTCCCAGTGTCCATGTCCTATGGTCTGCACTTCTGTATCAAGTGTCTGTGTGTCCTTGTCTCAGTATCCATGTCCTATTGTCTGCACTGCTGTATCCATTGTCTGTGTTTCCTTGTCCCAGTGTCCATGTCATACGTTCTGCACTGCTGTATCCAGTGTCTATGTGTCCTTGTCCCAGTGTCCATGTCCTACGGTTTGCGCTGCTCTGTCCCAGTGTCTGTGTGTTCCTGTCCCAGTGTCCATGTCCTACGGTCTGCACTGCTGTATCCAGTGTCTATGTGTCCTTGTCCCAGTGTCCATGTCCTACGGTCGGCGCTGCTGTATTCAGTGTCTGTGTGTCCTTGTCCCAGTGTCCATGTCCTACGGTCGGCGCTGCTATATTTAGTGTCTGTGTGTCCTTGTCCCAGTGTCCATGTCCTACGGTTTGCGCTGCTCTGTCCCAGTGTCTGTGTGTTCCTGTCCCAGTGTCCATGTCCTATGGTCTGCACTGCTGTATCCAGTGTCTATGTGACCTTGTCCCAGTGTCCATGTCCTATGGTCTGCACTGCTGTATCCAGTGTCTGTGTGCCCTTGTCCCAGTTTCCATGTCCTACGGTCGGCGCTGCTGTATTCAGTGTCTGTGTGTCCTTGTCCCAGTGTCCATGTCCTATAGTCTACACTGCTGTATCCAGTGTCTGTGTGTCCTTGTCTCAGTGTCCATGTCCTACGGTCTGCACTGTTGTATCCAGTGTTTGTGTATTCCTGTCCCAGTGTCCATGTCCTACGGTCTGCGCTGCTCTGTCCCAGTGTCTGTGTGTCCTTGTCCAAGTGTCCATGTCCTACGGTCTCTGCTGCTGCATCTCAGTGTCTGTGTGTCCTTGTCCCAGTGTCCAAGTCCTATGGTCTGCACTACTGTATCCAGTGTCTATGAGTCCTTGTCCCAGTGTCCATGTCCTATGGTCTGCACTGCTGTATCTAGTGTCTGTGTGTCCTTGTCCCAGTGTCCATGTCTTATGGTCTGCACTGCTGTATCCAGTGTCTGTGTGTCCTTGTCCCAGTGTCCATGTCCTAAGGTCTGCGCTGCTGCATCTCAGTGTCTGTGTGTCCTTGCCCCAGTGTCCATGTCTCATGGTCTGCGCTACTCTGTCCGAGTGTCTGTGTGTCCTTGCCACAGTGTCCATGTCCTATGGTCTGCGATACTGCATCTCAGTGCCTGTGTGTCCTTGCCCCAGTGTCCATGTCCTATGGTCTGCACTGCTGTATCCAGTGTCTGTGTGTCCTTGTCCCAGTGTCCATGTCCTATCGTCTGCACTGCTGTATCCAGTGTCCGTGTGTCCTTGTCCAAGTGTTATTGTCCTACAGTCTGTGCTGCTGTATCCAGTGTCTGTGTGTCCTTGTTCCAGTGTCCATGTCCTATGGTCTGCACTGCTGTATCCAGTGTCTGTGTGTCCTTGTTCCAGTGTCCATGTCCTATGGTCTGCACTGCTGTATCTTGTGTCTGTGTGTCCTTGTCCCAGTGTCCATGTCCTATGGTCTGCACTGCTTTATCCGGTGTCTGTTTATCCTTGCCCCAGTGTCCATGTCCTATGGTCTGCATTGCTGCATCTCAGTGTCTGTGTGTCATTGTCCCAGTGTCCAAGACCTATGGTCTGCACTGCTATATCCAGTGTCTCTGTGTCCTTGTCCCACTGTCCATGTCCTACGGTTTGCGCTGCTCTGTCCCAGTGTCTGTGTGTTCCTGTCCCAGTGTCCATGTCCTACGGTCTGCACTGCTGTATCCAGTGTCTATGTGTCCTTGTCCCAGTGTCCATGTCCTACGGTCGGCGCTGCTGTATTCAGTGTCTGTGTGTCCTTGTCCCAGTGTCCATGTCCTACGGTCGGCGCTGCTATATTTAGTGTCTGTGTGTCCTTGTCCCAGTGTCCATGTCCTACGGTTTGCGCTGCTCTGTCCCAGTGTCTGTGTGTTCCTGTCCCAGTGTACATGTCCTATGGTCTGCACTGCTGTATCCAGTGTCTATGTGACCTTGTCCCAGTGTCCATGTCCTATGGTCTGCACTGCTGTATCCAGTGTCTGTGTGCCCTTGTCCCAGTGTCCATGTCCTACGGTCGGCGCTGCTGTATTCAGTGTCTGTGTGTCCTTGTCCCAGTGTCCATGTCCTACAGTCTACACTGCTGTATCCAGTGTCTGTGTGTCCTTGTCTCAGTGTCCATGTCCTACGGTCTGCACTGTTGTATCCAGTGTTTGTGTATTCCTGTCCCAGTGTCCATGTCCTACAGTCTGCGCTGCTCTGTCCCAGTGTCTGTGTGTCCTTGTCCAAGTGTCCATGTCCTACGGTCTCTGCTACTGCATCTCAGTGTCTGTGTGTCCTTGTTCCAGTGTCCATGTCCTATGGTCTGCACTGCTGTACACAGTGTCTGTGTGTCCTTGTTCCAGTGTCCATGTCCTATGGTCTGCACTGCTGTATCTTGTGTCTGTGTGTCCTTGTCCCAGTGTCCATGTCCTATGGTCTGCACTGCTGTATCCGGTGTCTGTTTATCCTTGCCCCAGTGTCCATGTCCTATGGTCTGCATTGCTGCATCCCAGTGTCTGTGTGTCATTGTCCCAGTGTCCAAGACCTATGGTCTGCACTGCTATATCCAGTGTCTATGTGTCCTTGTCCCAGGGTCCATGTCCTATGGTCTGCACTGGTGTATCCAGTGTCTGTGTGTCCTTGTCCCAGTGTCCATGTCCTATGGTCTGCACTGCTGTATCCAGTGTCTGTGTGTCCTTGTCCCAGTGTCCATTTCCTATGGTCTGTACTGCTGTATCCAGTGTCTGTGTGTCCTTGTCCCAGTGTGCATGTCCTACAGCCTGCGCTGCTGTATCCAGTGTCTGTGTGTCCTTGTCCCAGTGTCCATGTCCTATGGTCTGCACTGCTGTGTCTAGTGTCTGTGTGTCCTTGTCCCAGTGTCCATGTCCTATGGTCTGCACTTCTGTATCAAGTGTCTGTGTGTCCTTGTCTCAGTATCCATGTCCTATTGTCTGCACTGCTGTATCCATTGTCTGTGTTTCCTTGTCCCAGTGTCCATGTCATACGTTCTGCACTGCTGTATCCAGTGTCTATGTGTCCTTGTCCCAGTGTCCATGTCCTACGGTTTGCGCTGCTCTGTCCCAGTGTCTGTGTGTTCCTGTCCCAGTGTCCATGTCCTACGGTCTGCACTGCTGTATCCAGTGTCTATGTGTCCTTGTCCCAGTGTCCATGTCCTATGGTCTGCACTGCTGTATCCAGTGTGTGTGTGCCCTTGTCCCAGTGTCCATGTCCTACGGTCGGCGCTGCTGTATTCAGTGTCTGTGTGTCCTTGTCCCAGTGTCCATGTCCAATGGTCTGCACTGCTGTATCCAGTGTCTGTGTGTCCTTGTCCCAGTGTCCATGTCCTATGGTCTGCACTGCTGTATCCAGTGTCTGTGTGTCCTTGTCCTAGTGTCCCTGTCCTATGGTCTGCACTGCTGTATCCAGTGTCTGTGTGTCCTTGTCCCAGTGTCCATGTCCTATGGTCTGCACTGCTGCATCTCAGTGTCTGTTTGTTCCTGTCCCAGTGTCCATGTTCTATGGACTGCTGCTGTATGCAGTGTCTGTGTGTTCCTGTCCCATTGTCCATGTCCTACGGTCTGCGCTGCTTCGTCCCAGTGTCTGGGTGTCCTTCTCCCAGTGTCCATGTCCTAAATCTGTGCTGCTGCATCTCAGTGTCTGTGTTTACTTGTCCCAATGTCCATGTCCTACATTCTGCGCTGCTGTATCCAGTGTCTATGTGTCCTTGCCACAGTGTCCATGTCGTACAGTCTGCACTGCTGTATCCAGTGTCTGTGTGTCCTTGTCCCAGTGTCCATGTCCTACAGTCTGCGCTGCTGTATCCAGTGTCTGTGTGTCCTTGTCCCAGTGTGCATGTCCTACAGTCTGCGCTGCTCTGTACCAGTGTCTGTGTGTCCTTGTCCCAGTGTCCATGTCCGAAAGTCTGCGCTGCTCTTTCCCAGAATCTGTGTGCCCTTTCCCCAGTGTCCATGTCCTACAGTCTGCGCTGCTGAATCCTGTGTCTCTGTGTCCTTGTCCCAGTGTGCATGTCCTACGGTCTGCGCTGCTTCGTTCCAGTGTCTGTGTGTCCTTGTCCCAGTGTCCATGTCCTACGTTCTGCGCTGCTGCATCTCAGTGTCTGTGTTTCCTTGTCCCAGTGTCCATGTCCCATGGTATGCACTGCTGTATCCAGTTTCTGTGTGTTCCTGTCCCAGAGTCCATGTCCTACGGTCTCCGCTGCTCTGTCCCAGTGTCTGTGTGTCCTTGTCCCAGTGTCCATGTCCTATGGTCTGCGCTGCTGCATCTCAGTGTCTGTGTGTCCTTATCCCAGTGTCCATGCCCTATGGTCTGCGCTGCTGTATCCAGTGTCTGTGTGTCCTTGTCCCAGTGTCCATGTCCTATGGTCTTTACTGCTGTTTCCAGTGTCTGTTTGTCCTTGTCCCAGTGTCCATGTCCTATGGTCTGCACTGCTGTATCCAGTGTCTGTGTGTCCTTGTCTCAGTGTCCATATCCTACGGTCTGCACTGCTGTATCCAGTGTCTGTGTGTTCCTGTCCCAGTGTCCATGTCCTATGGTCTGCACTGCTGTATCCAGTGTCTGTGTGTCCTTGTTCAAGTGTCCTTGTCCTACAGTCTGCGCTGCTGTATCCAGTATCTGTGTGTCCTTGTTCCAGTGTCCATGTCCTATGGTCTGCACTGCTGTATCTTGTGTCGGTGTGTTCCTGTCCCAGTGTCCATATCCTATGGTCTGAGTTGCTGCATCTCAGTGTCTGTGTGTCCTTGTCCCAGTGTCCATGTCCTATGGTCTGCACTGCTGCATCTCAGTGTCTGTTTGTTCCTGTCCCAGTGTCCATGTTCTATGGACTGCTGCTGTATGCAGTGTCTGTGTGTTCCTGTCCCATTGTCCATGTCCTACGGTCTGCGCTGCTTCGTCCCAGTGTCTGTGTGTCCTTCTCCCAGTGTCCATGTCCTAAATCTGTGCTGCTGCATCTCAGTGTCTGTGTTTACTTGTCCCAATGTCCATGTCCTACATTCTGCGCTGCTGTATCCAGTGTCTATGTGTCCTTGCCACAGTGTCCATGTCGTACAGTCTGCACTGCTGTATCCAGTGTCTGTGTGTCCTTGTCCCAGTGTCCATGTCCTACAGTCTGCGCTGCTGTATCCAGTGTCTGTGTGTCCTTGTCCCAGTGTGCATGTCCTACAGTCTGCGCTGCTCTGTACCAGTGTCTGTGTGTCCTTGTCCCAGTGTCCATGTCCTATGGTCTGCGCTGCTGCATCTCAGTGTCTGTGTGTCCTTATCCCAGTGTCCATGCCCTATGGTCTGCGCTGCTGTATCCAGTGTCTGTGTGTCCTTGTCCCAGTGTCCATGTCCTATAAATGTAAATTGATACTTGTATAGCGCACTACTCACCCGCAAGGGTCTCAAGGCGCTTGTACGAATACCGCTGTGGAACCCATCCTGGCTTTCCCTGTGAGGCGTCCACTCCTGGGCACCCCCAAGGTGGAGGCCAGGCATCCTTAGCGTTGTGGGGGCCGTTGTGGAGATTAAGCAAGCTATTGCCCAGAGTTGCAGAGTGGGACTCCATGATTGGAATGGCACCGAGGCGAGAATTATCAGGTCCGTGGAATTTTGAGCCCAAGACCCGCCGAGGCAGGGAATTGAACCCTGCTCCCGGGCTAGACCTCTGCATCAGGGTCTGCCGCTCTAATCATTGAGCCACACTTCTCCACCTATGGTCTGCACTGCTGTATCCAGTGTCTGTGTGTTCCTGTCCCAGTGTCCATATCCTATGGTCTGCGCTGCTGCATCTTAGTGTCTGTGTGTCCTTGTCCCAGTGTTCATGTCCTATGGTCTGCACTGCTGCATCTCAGTGTCTGTGTGTTCCTGTCCCAGTGTCCATGTTCTATGGACTGCACTGCTGTATGCAGTGTCTGTGTGTTCCTGTCCCATTGTCCATGTCCTACGGTCTGCGCTGCTTCGTCCCAGTGTCTGTGTGTCTTTCTCCCAGTGTCCATGTCCTACGTTCTGTGCTGCTGCATCTCAGTGTCTGTGTTTCCTTGTCCCGTTGTCCATGTCCCATGGTCTCCACGGCTGTATCCAGTTTCTGTGTGTTCCTGTCCCAGTGTCCATGTCATACGTTCTGCACTGCTGTATCCAGTGTCTATGTGTCCTTGTCCCAGTGTCCATGTCCTACGGTTTGCGCTGCTCTGTCCCAGTGTCTGTGTGTTCCTGTTCCAGTGTCCATGTCCTACGGTCTGCACTGCTGTATCCAGTGTCTATGTGTCCTTGTCCCAGTGTCCATGTCCTATGGTATGCACTGCTGTATCCAGTGTCTGTGTGCCCTTGTCCCAGTGTCCATGTCCTACGGTCGGTGCTGCTGTATCCAGTGTCTGTGTGTCCTCGTCCCAGTGTCCATGTCCTATGGTTTGCACTGCTGCATCTCAGTGTCTGTGTGTTCCTGTCCCAGTGTCCATGTTCTATGGACTGCACTGCTGTATGCAGTGTCTGTGTGTTCCTGTCCCATTGTCCATGTCCTACGTTCTGTGCTGCTGCATCTCAGTGTCTGTGTTTCCTTGTCCCGGTTTCCATGTCCCATGGTCTGCACTGCTGTATCCAGTTTCTGTGTGTTCCTGTCCCAGTGTCCATGTCCTATGGTCTGTACTGCTGTATCCAGTGTCTGTGTGCCCTTGTCCCAGTGTCCATGTCCTACGGTTTGCGCTGCTCTGTCCCAGTGTCTGTGTGTTCCTGTCCCACTGTCCATGTCCTATGGTCTGCACTGCTGTATCCAGTGTCTATGTGTCCTTGTCCCAGTGTCCATGTCCTATGGTCTGCACTGCACCAGTGTCTGTGTGCCCTTATCCCAGTGTCGATGTCCTACGGTCAGCGCTGCTGTATTCAGTGTCTGTGTGTCCTTGTCCCAGTGTCCATGTCCTATGGTCTACACTGCTGTATCCAGTGTCTGTGTGTCCTTGTCTCAGTGTCCATGTCCTACGTTCTGCACTGCTGTATCCAGTGTCTGTGTATTCCTGTCCCGGTGTCCATGTCCTACGGTTTGCGCTGCTCTGTCTCAGTGTCTGTGTGTCCTTGTCCAAGTGTCCATGTCCTATGGTCTGCGATGCTGCATCTCAGTGTCTGTGTGTCCTTGCCCCAGTGTCCATTTCCTATGGTCTGTACTGCTGTATCCAGTGTCTGTGTGTCCTTTTCCCAGTGTCCATGTCCTATGGTCTGCACTGCTGTGTCTAGTGTCTGTGTGTCCTTGTCCCAGTGTCCATGTCCTATGGTCTGCACTTCTGTATCAAGTGTCTGTGTGTCCTTGTATCAGTATCCATGTCCTATTGTCTGCAGTGCTGTATCCATTGTCTGTGTTTCCTTATCCCAGTGTCCATGCCCTATGGTCTGCGCTGCTGTATCCAGTGTCTGTGTGTCCTTGTCCCAGTGTCCATGTCCTATGGTCTTTACTGCTGTTTCCCGTGTCCGTGTGTCCTTGTCCCAGTGTCCATGTCCTATAAATGTAAATTGATACTTGTATAGCGCACTACTCACCCGCAAGGGTCTCAAGGCGCTTGTACGAATACCGCTGTGGAACCCATCCTGGCTTTCCCTGTGAGGCGTCCACTCCTGGGCACCCCCAAGGTGGAGGCCAGGCATCCTTAGCGTTGTGGGGGCCGTTGTGGAGATTAAGCAAGCTATTGCCCAGAGTTGCAGAGTGGGACTCCATGATTGGAATGGCACCGAGGCGAGAATTATCAGGTCCGTGGAATTTTGAGCCCAAGACCCGCCGAGGCAGGGAATTGAACCCTGCTCCCGGGCTAGACCTCTGCATCAGGGTCTGCCGCTCTAATCATTGAGCCACACTTCTCCACCTATGGTCTGCACTGCTGTATCCAGTGTCTGTGTGTTCCTGTCCCAGTGTCCATATCCTATGGTCTGCGCTGCTGCATCTCAGTGTCTGTGTGTCCTTGTCCCAGTGTTCATGTCCTATGGTCTGCACTGCTGCATCTCAGTGTCTGTGTGTTCCTGTCCCAGTGTCCATGTTCTATGGACTGCACTGCTGTATGCAGTGTCTGTGTGTTCCTGTCCCATTGTCCATGTCCTACGGTCTGCGCTGCTTCGTCCCAGTGTCTGTGTGTCTTTCTCCCAGTGTCCATGTCCTACGTTCTGTGCTGCTGCATCTCAGTGTCTGTGTTTCCTTGTCCCGTTGTCCATGTCCCATGGTCTCCACGGCTGTATCCAGTTTCTGTGTGTTCCTGTCCCAGTGTCCATGTCATACGTTCTGCACTGCTGTATCCAGTGTCTATGTGTCCTTGTCCCAGTGTCCATGTCCTACGGTTTGCGCTGCTCTGTCCCAGTGTCTGTGTGTTCCTGTTCCAGTGTCCATGTCCTACGGTCTGCACTGCTGTATCCAGTGTCTATGTGTCCTTGTCCCAGTGTCCATGTCCTATGGTATGCACTGCTGTATCCAGTGTCTGTGTGCCCTTGTCCCAGTGTCCATGTCCTACAGTCGGTGCTGCTGTATCCAGTGTCTGTGTGTCCTCGTCCCAGTGTCCATGTCCTATGGTTTGCACTGCTGCATCTCAGTGTCTGTGTGTTCCTGTCCCAGTGTCCATGTTCTATGGACTGCACTGCTGTATGCAGTGTCTGTGTGTTCCTGTCCCATTGTCCATGTCCTACGTTCTGTGCTGCTGCATCTCAGTGTCTGTGTTTCCTTGTCCCGGTTTCCATGTCCCATGGTCTGCACTGCTGTATCCAGTTTCTGTGTGTTCCTGTCCCAGTGTCCATGTCCTATGGTCTGTACTGCTGTATCCAGTGTCTGTGTGCCCTTGTCCCAGTGTCCATGTCCTACGGTTTGCGCTGCTCTGTCCCAGTGTCTGTGTGTTCCTGTCCCACTGTCCATGTCCTATGGTCTGCACTGCTGTATCCAGTGTCTATGTGTCCTTGTCCCAGTGTCCATGTCCTATGGTCTGCACTGCACCAGTGTCTGTGTGCCCTTATCCCAGTGTCGATGTCCTACGGTCAGCGCTGCTGTATTCAGTGTCTGTGTGTCCTTGTCCCAGTGTCCATGTCCTATGGTCTACACTGCTGTATCCAGTGTCTGTGTGTCCTTGTCTCAGTGTCCATGTCCTACGGTCTGCACTGCTGTATCCAGTGTCTGTGTATTCCTGTCCCGGTGTCCATGTCCTACGGTTTGCGCTGCTCTGTCCCAGTGTCTGTGTGTCCTTGTCCAAGTGTCCATGTCCTATGGTCTGCGATGCTGCATCTCAGTGTCTGTGTGTCCTTGCCCCAGTGTCCATTTCCTATGGTCTGTACTGCTGTATCCAGTGTCTGTGTGTCCTTTTCCCAGTGTCCATGTCCTATGGTCTGCACTGCTGTGTCTAGTGTCTGTGTGTCCTTGTCCCAGTGTCCATGTCCTATGGTCTGCACTTCTGTATCAAGTGTCTGTGTGTCCTTGTCTCAGTATCCATGTCCTATTGTCTGCAGTGCTGTATCCATTGTCTGTGTTTCCTTGTCCCAGTGTCCATGTCATACGTTCTGCACTGCTGTATCCAGTGTCTATGTGTCCTTGTCCCAGTGTCCATGTCCTACGGTTTGCGCTGCTCTGTCCCAGTGTCTGTGTGTTCCTGTCACAGTGTCCATGTCCTACGGTCTGCACTGCTGTATCCAGTGTCTATGTGTCCTTGTCCCAGTGTCCATGTCCTATGGTCTGCACTGCTGTATCCAGTGTCTGTGTGCCCTTGTCCCAGTGTCCATGTCCTACGGTCGGCGCTGCTCTATTCAGTGTCTGTGTGTCCTTGTCCCAGTGTCCACGTCCTATGGTCTGCACTGCTGCATCTCAGTGTCTGTGTGTTCCTGTCCCAGTGGCCATGTTCTATGGACTGCACTTCTGTATGCAGTGTCTGTGTGTTCCTGTCCCATTATCCATGTCCTACGGTCAGCGCTGCTTCGTCCCCGTGTCTGTGTGTCCTTCTCCCAGTGTCCATGTCCTACGTTCTGTGCTGCTGCATCTCAGTGTCTGTGTTTCCTTGTCCCGGTGTCCATGTCCCATGGTCTGCACTGCTGTATCCAGTTTCTGTGTGTTCCTGTCCCAGTGTCCATGTCCTATGGTCTGCATTGATGTATCCAGTGTCTGTGTGCCCTTGTCCCAGTGTCCATATCCTATGGTCTGCGCTGCTGCATCTCAGTGTCTGTGTGTCCTTGTCCCAGTGTCCATGTCCTATGGTCTGCAGTGCTGCATCTCAGTGTCTGTGTGTTCCTGTCCCAGTGTCCATTTTCTATAGACTGCACTGCTATATGCAGTGTCTGTGTGTTCCTGTCCCATTGTCCATGTCCTACGTTCTGCGCTGCTTCGTCCCAGTGTCTGTGTGTCATTCTCCCAGTGTCCATGTCCTACGTTCTGTGCTGCTGCATCTCAGTGTCTGTGTTTCCTTGTCCCAGTGTCCATTTTCTATAGACTGCACTGCTGTTTCCAGTTGCTGTGTGTTCCTGTCCCAGTGTCCATGTCCTACGGTCTGCGCTGCTGTATCCAGTGTCTATGTGTCCTTGTCCCAGTGTCCATGTCCTGCGGTTTGCGCTGCTCTGTCCCAGTGTCTGTGTGTTCCTGTCCCAGTGTCCATGTCCTATGGTCTACACTGCTGTATCCAGTTTCTGTGTGTCCTTGTCCCAGTGTCCATGTCCTATGGTCTACACTGCTGTATCCAGTGTCTGTGTGCCCTTATCCCAGTGTCCATGTCCTACGGTCTGCGCTGCTGTATTCAGTGTCTGTGTGTCCTTGTACCAGTGTCCATGTCCTATGGTCTGCACTGCTGTGTCTAGTGTCTGTGTGTCCTTGTCCCAGTGTCCATGTCCAATGGTCTGCACTTCTGTATCAAGTGTCTGTGTGTCCTTGTCTCAGTATCCATGTCCTATTGTCTGCACTGCTGTATCCATTGTCTGTGTTTCCTTGTCCCAGTGTCCATGTCATACGTTCTGCACTGCTGTATCCAGTGTCTATGTGTCCTTGTCCCAGTGTCCATGTCCTACGGTTTGCGCAGCTCTGTCCCAGTGTCTGTGTGTTCCTGTCCCAGTGTCCATGTCCTATGGTCTGCACTGCTGTATCCAGTGTCTGTGTGCCCTTATCCCAGTGTCCATGTCCTACGGTCTGCACTGCTGTATCCAGTGTCTGTGTGTTCCTGTCCCATTGTCCATGTCCTACGGTCTGCGCTGCTTCGTCCCAGTGTCTGTGTGTCCTTCTCCCAGTGACCATGTCCTACGTTCTGTGCTGCTGCATCTCAGTGTCTGTGTTTCCTTGTCCCGGGTTCCATGTCCCATGGTCTGCACTGCTGTATCCAGTTTCTGTGTGTTCCTGTCCCAGTGTCCATGTCGTAGGGTCTGCGCTGCTGTATCCAGTGTCTATGTGTCCTTGTCCCAGTGTCCATGTCCCACGGTTTGCGCTGCTCTGTCCCAGTGTCTGTGTGTTCCTGTCCCAGTGTCCATGTCCTATGGTCTGCACTGCTGTATCCATTGTCTATGTGTCCTTGTCCCAGTGTCCATGTCCTATGGTCTGCACTGCTGTATCCAGTGTCTGTGTGCCCTTATCCCAGTGTCCATGTCCTACGGTCGGCGCTGCTGTATTCAGTGTCTGTGTGTCCTTGTCCCAGTGTCCATGTCCCATGGTCTACATTGCTGTATCCAGTGTCTGTGTGTCCTTGTCTCAGTGTCCATGTCCTATGGTCTGCACTACTGTATCCAGTGTCTGTGTGTCCTTGTCCCAGTGTCCATGTCCTATGGTCTGCACTGCTGCATCTCAGTGTCTGTGTGTTCCTGTCCCAGTGTCCATGTTCTATGGACTGCACTGCTGTATGCAGTGTCTGTGTGTTCCTGTCCCATTGTCCATGTCCTACGGTCTGAGCTGCTTCGTCCCAGTGTCTGTGTGTCCTTCTCCCAGTGTCCATGTCCTACGTTCTGTGCTGCTGCATCTCAGTGTCTGTGTTTCCTTGTCCCGGTGTCCATGTCCCATGGTCTGCACGGCTGTATCCAGTTTCTGTGTGTTCCTGTCCCAGTGTCCATGTCCTACGGTCTGCGCTGCTGTATCCAGTGTCTATGTGTCCTTGTCCCAGTGTCCATGTCCTACGGTTTGCGCTGCTCTGTCCCAGTGTCTGTGTGTTCTTGTCCCAGTGTCCATGTCCTATGGTCTGCACTGTTGTATCCAGTGTCTATGTGTCCTTGTCCCAGTGTCCATGTCCTATGGTCTGCACTGCTGTATCCAGTGTCTGTGTGCCCTTATCCCAGTGTCCATGTCCTACGGTCTGCACTGCTGTATCCAGTGTCTGTGTATTCCTGTCCCAGTGTCCATGTCATATGGTCTGCGCTGCTCTGTCCCAGTGTCTGTGTGTCCTTGTCCAAGTGTCCATGTCCTACGGTCTCTGCTGCTGCATCTCACTGTCTGTGTGTCCTTGTCCCAGTGTCCATGTCCTACGGTCGGCGCTGCTATATTTAGTGTCTGTGTGTCCTTGTCCCAGTGTCCATGTCCTACGGTCGGCGCTGCTGTATTCAGTGTCTGTGTGTCCTTGTCCCAGTGTCCATGTCCTATGGTCTACACTGCTGTATCCAGTGTCTGTGTGTCCTTGTCTCAGTGTCCATGTCCTACGGTCTGCACTGCTGTATCCAGTGTCTGTGTATTCCTGTCCCAGTGTCCATGTCCTATGGTCTGCGCTGCTCTGTCCCAGTGTCTGTGTGTCCTTGTCCAAGTGTCCATGTCCTACGGTCTCTGCTGCTGCATCTCAGTGTCTGTGTGTCCTTGTCCCAGTGTCCAAGTCCTATGGTCTGCACTACTATATCCAGTGTCTATGAGTCCTTGTCCCAGTGTCCATGTCCTATGGTCTGCACTGCTGTATCTAGTGTCTGTGTGTCCTTGTCCCAGTGTCCATGTCTTATGGTCTGCACTGCTGTATCCATTGTCTGTGTGTCCTTGTCCCAGTGTCCATGTCCTAAGGTCTGCGCTGCTGCATCTCAGTGTCTGTGTGTCCTTGCCCCAGTGTCCATGTCTCATGGTCTGCGCTGCTCTGTCCCAGTGTCTGTGTGTCCTTGCCACAGTGTCCATGTCCTATGGTCTGCGCTGCTGCATCTCAGTGCCTGTGTGTCCTTGCCCCAGTGTCCATGTCCTATGGTCTGCACTGCTGTATCCAGTGTCTGTGTGTCCTTGTCCCAGTGTCCATGTCCTATCGTCTGCACTGCAGTATCTAGTGTCTGTGTGTCCTTGTCCCAGTGTCCATGTCTTATGGTCTGCACTGCTGTATCCCGTGTCTGTGTGTCATTGTCCCAGTGTCCATGTCCTAAGGTCTGCGTTGCTGCATCTCAGTGTCTGTGTGTCCTTGCCCCAGTGTCCATGTCTCATGGTCTGCGCTGCTCTGTCCCAGTGTCTGTGTGTCCTTGCCACAGTGTCCATGTCCTATGGTCTGCGCTGCTGCATCTCAGTGCCTGTGTGTCCTTGCCCCAGTGTCCATGTCCTATGGTCTGCACTGCTGCATCCAGTGTCTGTGTGTCCTTGCCCCAGTGTCCATGTCCTATCGTCTGCACTGCTGTATCCAGTGTCCGTGTGTCCTTGTCCAAGTGTCCTTGTCCTACAGTCTGTGCTGCTGTATCCAGTGTCTGTGTGTCCTTGTCCCAGTGTCCATGTCTTTTGGTCTGCACTGCTGTATCCAGTGTCTGTGTGTCCTTGTCCCAGTGTCCATGTCCTAAGGTCTGCGCTGCTGCATCTCAGTGTCTGTGTGTCCTTGCCACAGTGTCCATGTCCTATGGTCTGCGCTGCTGCATCTCAGTGCCTGTGTGTCCTTGCCCCAGTGTCCATGTCCTATGGTCTGCACTGCTGTATCCAGTGTCTGTGTGTCCTTGTCCCAGTGTCCATGTCCTATCGTCTGCACTGCTGTATCCAGTGTCCGTGTGTCCTTGTCCAAGTGTCCTTGTCCTACAGTCTGTGCTGCTGTATCCAGTGTCTGTGTTTCCTTGTTCCAGTGTCCATGTCCTATGGTCTGCACTGCTGTATCCAGTGTCTGTGTGTCCTTGTTCCAGTGTCCATGTCCTATGGTCTGCACTGCTGTATCCTGTGTCTGTGTGTCCTTGTCCCAGTGTCCATGTCCTATGGTCTGCACTGCTGTATCCAGTGTCTGTTTATCCTTGCCCCAGTGTCCATGTCCTATGGTCTGCATTGCTGCATCTCAGTGTCTGTGTGTCATTGTCCCAGTGTCCAAGACCTATGGTCTGCACTGCTATATCCAGTGTCTATGTGTCCTTGTCCCAGGGTCCATGTCCTATGGTCTGCACTGCTGTATCCAGTGTCTGTGTGTCCTTGTCCCAGTGTCCATGTCATACGTTCTGCACTGCTGTATCCAGTGTCTATGTGTCCTTGTCCCAGTGTCCATGTCCTACGGTTTGCGCTGCTCTGTCCGAGTGTCTGTGTGTTCCTGTTCCAGTGTCCATGTCCTACGGTCTGCACTGCTGTATCCAGTGTCTATGTGTCCTTGTCCCAGTGTCCATGTCCTATGGTCTGCACTGCTGTATCCAGTGTCTGTGTGCCCTTGTCCCAGTGTCCATGTCCTACGGTCGGTGCTGCTGTATCCAGTGTCTGTGTGTCCTCGTCCCAGTGTCCATGTCCTATGGTTTGCACTGCTGCATCTCAGTGTCTGTGTGTTCCTGTCTCAGTGTCCATGTTCTATGGACTGCAGTGCTGTATGCAGTGTCTGTGTGTTCCTGTCCCATTGTCCATGTCCTACGTTCTGTGCTGCTGCATCTCAGTGTCTGTGTTTCCTTGTCCCGGTTTCCATGTCCCATGGTCTGCACTGCTGTATCCAGTTTCTGTGTGTTCCTGTCCCAGTGTCCATGTCCTATGGTCTGCACTGCTGTATCCAGTGTCTGTGTGCCCTTGTCCCAGTGTCCATGTACTACGGTTTGCGCTGCTCTGTCCCAGTGTCTGTGTGTTCCTGTTCCAGTGTCCATGTCCTATGGTCTGCACTGCTGTATCCAGTGTCTATGTGTCCTTGTCCCAGTGTCCATGTCCTATGGTCTGCACTGCTGTATCCAGTGTCTGTGTGCCCTTATCCCAGTGTCGATGTCCTACGGTCGGCGCTGCTGTATTCAGTGTCTGTGTGTCCTTGTCCCAGTGTCCATGTCCTATGGTCTACACTGCTGTATCCAGTGTCTGTGTGTCCTTGTCTCAGTGTCCATGTCCTACGGTCTGCACTGCTGTATCCAGTGTCTGTGTGTCCTTGTCTCAGTATCCATGTCCTATTGTCTGCACTGCTGTATCCATTGTCTGTGTTTCCTTGTCCCAGTGTCCATGTCATACGTTCTGCACTGCTGTATCCAGTGTCTATGTGTCCTTGTCTAAGTGTCCATGTCCTACGGTTTGCGCTGCTCTGTCCCAGTGTCTGTGTGTTCCTGTCCCAGTGTCCATGTCCTATGGTCTGCACTGCTGTATCTTGTGTCGGTGTGTTCCTGTCCCAGTGTCCATATCCTATGGTCTGAGTTGCTGCATCTCAGTGTCTGTGTGTCCTTGTCCCAGTGTCCATGTCCTATGGTCTGCACTGCTGCATCTCAGTGTCTGTTTGTTCCTGTCCCAGTGTCCATGTTCTATGGACTGCACAGCTGTATGCAGTGTCTGTGTGTTCCTGTCCCATTGTCCATGTCCTATGGTCTGCGCTGCTTCGTCCCAGTGTCTGTGTGTCCTTCTCCCAGTGTCCATGTCCTACGTTCTGTGCTGCTGCATCTCA
>NW_028188183.1:0-16000 GCF_964204655.1 Triturus cristatus | reverse complement strand
GAGCTGCTTTAGAGCAAGAGAACCAGGTCAGCAGAGCTGCTTAAGAGCTATTGAACCAGGTCAGCAGAGCTGCTCCAGAGCCAGAGAACCAGGTCAGCAGAGCTGCGTTAGAGCCATAGACCCAGGTCAGCAGAGCTGCCTTAGAGCCAGAGACCCAGGTCAGCATAGCTGCCCTAGAGGTAGAGAACCGGGTCAGCAGAGCTCCTGTAGAGCCAGAGAAACCAGGTCAGCAGAGCTGCTTTAGAGGAAGAGAACCAGGTCAGCAGAGATGCTTTAGAGCCAGAGAACAAGGTCAGCAGATCTCTTTAGAGAGAGAGAACCAGGTCAGCAGAGCTGCCTTAGAGCCAGAGAACCAGGTCAGCAGGGCTGCTTTAGAGGCAGAGAACCAGGTCAGCAGAGCTGCTCTAGAGCCTAATAAGCAGGTCAGCATAGCTGCTCTAGCACCCGAGACACATGTCAGCAGAGCTGCCTTAGAGCCAGAGACCCAGGTCAGCAGAGCTGCTCTACAGGCAGAGAATCAGGTCAGCAGAGCTGATGTAGAGCCAGAGAAACAAAGTCAGCAGAGCTCCTTTAGAGGGAGAGAACCAGGTCAGCAGAGCTGCTTTAGAGCCAAGCCAGAGAACCAAGTCAGCAGAGGTCTTTAGAGGCGGTGAACCAGGTCAGCAGAGCTGCTTTAGAGCCAGAGAACCAGGTCAGCAGAGCTGCTTTAGAGCCAGAGAACCAGGTCAGCAGAGGTCTTTAGAGGTCTTTAGAGGGGGAGAAACAGGTCAGCAGAGCTGCTTTAGAGCCAGAGAACCAGGTCAGCAGAGCTGCTTTAGAGGCAGAGAACCACCAGGTCAGCAGAGCTGCTCTAGAGCCAGAGAAACCAGGTCAGCTGAGCTGCTTTAGACGGAGGGAACCAGTTCAGCAGAGCTGCTTTAGAGCAAGAGAACCAGGCCAGCAGAGCTGCTCTAGAGCCAGAGAATTAGGTCAGCAAAGCTGCTTTAGAGCTATAGAACCAGGTCAGCAGAGCTGCTTTAGGGGCAGAGAATCCAGGTCAACAGAGCTCTTTAGAGGGAAAGAACCAGGTCAGCAGAGCTGTTTTAGAGCCAGAGAACCAGGTCAGCAGAGCTGCTTTAGAGGCAGAGAACCAGGTCAGCAGAGCTGCTCTAGAGCCAGAGAAACCAGGTCAGCAGAGCTGCTTTAGAGGGAGGGAACCAGGTCAGCAGAGCTGCTTTAGAGCAAGAGAACCAGGTCAGCAGAGCAGCATTGGAGCTATAGAATCAGGTCAGCAGAGCTCCTCTAGCGGCAGAGAACAAGGTCAGCAGAGCTGCTTTAGAGCCAGAGAACCAGGTCAGCAGAGCTGCTTTAGAGACAGAGAACCAGGTCAGCAGAGCTGCTCTAGAGCAAGAGAATCCAGGTCAGCAGAGCTGCTTTAGAGGGAGGGAACCAGGTCAGCAGAGCTGCTTTAGAGCCAGAGAACCAGGTAAGCAGAGCTGCTCTAGAGCCAGTGAACTATGCCAGCAGAGCTGCTATAGAGGGAGAGAACCATGCCAGCAGAGCTGCTTCAGAGCCAGAGAATTAGGTCAGCAAAGCTGCTTTAGAGCTATAGAACCAGGTCAGCAGAGCTCCTCTGGAGGCACAGAACCAGGTCAGCAGAGCTGCTGTAGAGGCAGAGAACCAGGTCAGCAGATCTGCTCTAGAGGCAGAGAATCAGGTCAGCAGAGCTGCTGTAGAGGCAGAGAACCAGGTCAGCAGAGCTGCTCTAGAGGCAGAGAACGAGGCCAGCAGAGCTGCTGTAGAGCCCGAGGACCCAGGTCATCAGAGCTGCCTTAGAGGGAGAGAACCAGGTCAGCAGAGCTGTTTTAGAGGCAGAGAACCAGTTCAGCAGACCTGCTGTAGACCCAGAGAACCAGGTCAGCGGAGCTGCTCTAGAGCCAGAGAAACCAGGTCAGCATAGCTGCTCTAGCACCCGAGACACATGTCAGCAGAGCTGCCTTAGAGCCAGAGACCCAGGTCAGCAGAGCTGCTCTACAGGCAGAGAACCAGGTCAGCAGAGCTGCTTTAGAGCCAGAGAACCAATTCAGCAGAGGTCTTTAGAGGGGGAGAACCAGGTCAGCAGAGCTGCTTTAGAGCCAGAGAACCAGGTAAGCAGAGCTGCTTTAGAGCCAGAGAACCAGGTCAGCAGAGGTCTTTAGAGGGGGAGAAACAGGTCAGCAGATCTGCTTTAGAGCCAGAGAACCAGGTCAGCAGAGATGCTTAAGAGGCAGAGAACCACCAGGTCAGCAGAGCTGCTCTAGAGCCAGAGAAACCAGGTCAGCTGAGCTGCTTTAGAGGGAGGGAACCAGTTCAGGAGAGCTGCTTTAGGGCCAGAGAACCAGGCCAGCAGAGCTGCTCTAAAACCAGAGAATTAGGTCAGCAAAGCTGCTTCAGAGCTATAGAACCAGGTCAGCAGAGCTCCTCTGGAGGCACAGAACCAGGTCAGCAGAGCTGCTGTAGAGGCAGAGAATCGGGTCAGCAGAGCTGCTGTAGAGGCAGAGAACCAGGTCAGCAGAACTGCTCTAGAGGCAGAGAACCAGGTCAGCAGAGCTGCTGTAGAGGCAGAGAACCAGATCAGCAGAGCTGCTCTAGAGGCAGAGAACCAGGTCAGCAGAGATTCTGTAGAGCCTGAGAACCCAGGTCATCAGAAATGCCTTAGAGGGAGAGAACCAGGTCAGCAGAGCTGTTTTAGAGGCAGAGAACCAGTTCAGCAGACCTGCTTTAGAGCCAGAGAACCAGGTCAGCAGAGCTACTCTAGAGCCAGAGAAACCAGGTCAGCAGAGCTCTTTAGAGGGAAAGAACCAGGTCAGCAGAGCTGCTTTAGAGCAAGAGAACCCAGGTCATCAGAGCTGCTTTAGAGGGAGAGAACCAGGTCAGTAGAGCTGCTTTAGAAGCAGAGAACCAGTTCAGCAGACCTGCTTTAGAGCCAGAGAACGAGGTCAGCAAAGCTGCTCTAGAGCCTAATAAGCAGGTCAGCAGAGCTGCTCTAGCACCCGAGACCCATGTCAGCAGAGCTGCCTTAGAGCCAGAGACCCAGGTCAGCAGAGCTGCTCTTCCGGCAGAGAACCAGGTCAGCAGAGCTGATGTAGAGCCAGAGAAACCAAGTTAGCAGAGCTGCGTTAGAGCCATAGACCCAGGTCAGCAGAGCTGCCTTAGAGCCAGAGATCCAGGTCAGCAGAGCTGCCCTAGAGGAAGAGAACTGGGTCAGCAGAGCTCCTGTAGAGCCAGAGAAACCAGGTCAGCAGAGCTGCTTTAGAGGGAGAGAACCAGGTCAGCAGAGCTGCCTTAGAGCCAGAGAACCAGGTCAGCAGGGCTGCTTTAGAGGCAGAGAACCAATTCAGCAGAGCTGCTTTAGAGCCAGAGAAACCAGGTCAGCAGAGCTGCTTTAGAGGGAGGGAACCAGGTCAGCAGAGCTGCTTTAGAGCAAGAGAACCAGGACAGCAGAGCTGCTCTAGAGCCAGAGAACCAGATCAGCAGAGCTGCTTTAGAGCTATACAACCAGGTCAGCAGAGCTCCTCTAGAGGCAGAGAACCAGGTCAGCAGAGCTGATTTAGAGCAAGAGAACCAGGTCAGCAGAGCTGCTATAGAGCCAGAGAATCAAGGTCAGCAGAGCTGCTTTAGAGGGAGGGAACCAGGTCAGCAGAGCTGCTTTACAGGCAGAGATCCAGGTCAGCAGAGCTGATGTAGAGCCAGAGAAACCAAGTCAGGAGAGTTGCTTTAGAGGGAGAGAACCAGGTCAGCAGAGCTGCTTTAGAGCCAAAGAACCAGGTCAGCAGAGGTCTTTAGAGGAAGAGAACCAGGTCAGCAGAGCTGCTTTGGAGCCAGAGAACCAGGTCAGCAGAGCAGCTTTAGAGGCAGAGAACCACCAGGTCAGCAGAGCTGCTCTAGAGCCAGAGAAACCAGGTCAGCTGAGCTGCTTTAGAGCCATAGACCCAGGTCAGCAGAGCTGCCTTAGAGCCAGAGATCCAGGTCAGCAGAGCTGCCCTAGAGGCAGAGAACTGGGTCAGCAGAGCTCCTGTAGAGCCAGAGAAACCAGGTCAGCAGTGCTGCTGTAGAGGCAGAGAATCTGGTCAGTAGAGCTTCTTTAGAGGCAGAGAACCAGGTCAGCAGATCTGCTTTAGAGTCAGAGAACCAGGTCAGCAGACCTGCTTTAGAGCCAGAGAATCCAGGTCAACAGAGCTCTTTAGAGGGAAAGAACCAGGTCAGCAGAGCTGCTTTAGAGCCAGAGAACCAGGTCAGCAGAGCTGCTTTAGAGGCAGAGAATCCAGGTCAACAGAGCTTTTTAGAGGGAAAGAACCAGGTCAGCAGAGCTGCTTTAGAGCCAGAGAACCAGGTCAGCAGAGCTGCTTTAGAGGCAGAGAACCAGGTCAGCAGAGCTGCTCTAGAGCCAGAGAAACCAGGTCAGCAGAGCTGCTTTAGAGGGAGGGAACCAGGTCAGCAGAGCTGCTTTAGAGCAAGAGAACCAGGTCAGCAGAGGAGCATTGGAGTTATAGAATCAGGTCAGCAGAGCTCCTCTAGCGGCAGAGAACAAGGTCAGCAGAGCTGCTTTAGAGCCAGAGAACCAGGTCAGCAGAGCTGCTTTAGAGACAGAGAACCAGGTCAGCAGAGCTGCTCTAGAGCCAGAGAATCCAGGTCAGCAGAGCTGCTTTAGAGGGAGGGAACCAGGTCAGCAGAGCTGCTTTAGAGCCAGAGAACCAGGTAAGCAGAGCTGCTCTAGAGACAGTGAACTATGCCAGCAGAGCTGCTATAGAGGGAGAGAACCATGCCAGCAGAGCTGCTTCAGAGCCAGAGAACCAGACCAGAAGAGCTGCTTTAGAGCCAGAGAACCAGGTCAGCAGAGCTGCTTTAGAGCCAGAGAACCAGGTCAGCAGAGCTGCTTTAGAGCCAGAGAACCAGGTCAGCAGAGTTGCTGTAGAGCCAGAGAAACAGGTCAGCAGAGCCATTGTAGAGCCAGAGAACCAGGTCAGCAGAGCTGCTCTAGAGCCTAATAAGCAGGTCAGCATACCTGCTCTAGCACCCGAGACACATGTCAGCAGAGCTGCCTTAGAGCCAGAGACCCAGGTCAGCAGAGCTGCTCTACAGGCAGAGAACCAGGTCAGCAGAGCTGATGTAGAGCCAGAGAAACGAAGTCAGCAGAGCTGCTTTAGAGGGAGAGAACCAGGTCAGCAGAGCTGCTTTAGAGCCAGAGAACCAAGTCAGCAGAGGTCTTTAGAGGGGGAGAACCAGGTCAGCAAAGCTGCTTTAGAGCCAGAGATCCAGGTCAGCAGAGCTGCTTTAGAGCCAGAGAACCAGGTCAGCAGAGGTCTTTAGAGGGGGAGAAACAGGTCAGCAGAGCTGCTTTACAGCCAGAGAACCAGGTCAGCAGAGCTGCTTTAGAGGCAGAGAACCACCAGGTCAGCAGAGCTGCTCTAGAGCCAGAGAAATCAGGTCAGCTGAGCTGCTTTAGAGGGAGGGAACCAGTTCAGCAGAGCTGTTTTAGAGCCAGAGAACCAGGCCAGCAGAGCAGCTCTAGAGCCAGAGAATTAGGTCAGCAAAGCTGCTTTAGAGCTAGAGAACCAGGTCAGCAGAGCTCCTCTGGAGGCACAGAACCTGGTCAGCAGAGCTGCTGTAGAGGCAGAGAATCAGGTCAGCAGAGCTGCTGTAGAGGCAGAGTACCAGGTCAGCAGAGCTGCTCTAGAGGCAGAGAATCAGGTCAGCAGAGCTGCTGTAGAGGCAGAGAACCAGGTCAGCAGAGCTGCTCTAGAGGCAGAGAACCAGGTCAGCCGAGATTCTGTAGAGCCTGAGAACCCAGGTCATCAAAGCTGCCTTAGAGGGAGAGAACCAGGTCAGCAGAGCTGTTTTAGAGGCAGAGAACCAGTTCAGCAGACCTGCTTTAGAGCCAGAGAACCAGGTCGGCAGAGCTGCTCTAGAGCCAGAGAAACTAGGTCAGCAGAGCTCTTTAGAGGGAGAGAACCAGATCAGCAGTGCTGCTTTAGAGCCAGAGAAACCTGGTCAGCAGAACTCTTTAGAGTGAGAGAACCAGGTCAGCAAAGCTGCTTTAGAGCCAGAGAACCAGGTCAGCAGAGCTGCTTTAGAGGCAGTGAACCAGGTCAGCAGAGCTGCTCTAGAGCCAGAGAAACCAGGTCAGCAGAGCTGATTTAGAGGGAGGGATCCAGGTCAGCAGAGCTGCTTTAGAGCAAGAGAACCAGGTCAGCAAAGCTGCTTAAGGGCTATTGAACCAGGTCAGCAGAGCCGCTCTAGAGCCATAGAACCAGGTCAACAGAGCTGCTTTAGAGCCAGGGAACTAGGTCAGCAGAGCTGCTTTAGAGGGAGGGATCCAGGTCAGCAGAGCTGCTTTAGAGCCAAAGAACCAGGTCAGCAGAGCTGCTTTAGAGCCAAAGAACCAGGTCAGCAGAGCTACTTTAGAGCCAGAGAACCAGGTCCGCATAGCTGCTTTAGAGCCAGAGAACCAGGTCAGCAGAGCTGCTTTAGAGACAGATAACCAGGTCAGCAGAGCTGCTTTAGAGGGAGGGATCCAGGTCAGCAGAGCTGCTTTAGAGCCAAAGAACCAGGTCAGCAGAGCTGCTTTAGAGCCAGAGAACCAGGTCAGCAGAGCTACTTTAGAGACAGAGAACCAGGTCAGCAGAGCTGCTCTAGAGCCAGAGAAACCAGGTCAGCAGACCTGCCACAGAGGGACGGAACCAGGTCAGCAGAGCTGCTTTAGAGCCAGAGAACCAGGTCAGCAGAGCTGCTTTAGAGCCAGATAACCAGGTCAGCAGAGCTGCTTTAGAGCCATAGAACCAGGTCAGCAGAGCTGCTTTAGAGGCAGAGAACCAGGTCAGCAGACCTGCTTTAGAGCCAGAGAACCAGGTCAGCAGAGCTGCTCTAGAGCCAGAGAAACCAGGTCAGCAGACCTGCTATAGAGGGAGGGAACCAGGTCAGCAGAGCTGCTTTAAAGTCAGAGAAAGCTGGTCAGCAGAGCTCTTTAGAGTGAGAGAACCAGGTCAGCAGAGCTGCTTTAGAGCCAGAGAACCAGGTCAGCAGAGCTGCTTTAGAAGCAGTGAACCAGGTCAGCAGAGTTGCTCTAGAGCCAGAGAAACCAGGTCAGCAGAGCTGATTTAGAGGGAGGGAACCAGGTCAGCAGAGCTGCTTTAGAGCAAGAGAACCAGGTCAGCAGAGCTGCTTAAGAGCTATTGAACCAGGTCAGCAGAGCTCCTCTAGAGGCAGAGAACCAGGTCATCAGAGCTGCTTTAGAGCCAGAGAACCAGGTCAGCAGAGCTGCTCTAGAGAAAGAGAATCCAGGTCAGCAGAGCTGCTTTAGAGGGAGGGAACCAGGTCAGAAGAGCTGCTTTAGAGCCAGAGAACCAGGTCAGCAGAGTTGCTGTAGAGCCAGAGAACCAAGTCAGCAGAGCCATTGTAGAGCCAGAGAACCAGGTCAGCAGAGCTGCTCTAGAGCCTAATAAGCAGGTCAGCAGAGCAGCTCTAGAACCAGAGACCCAGGTGATCTAGAGCCTAAGAACTAGGTCGGTAGAGCTGCTCTAGAGGCAGAGAACCAGGTCAGCAGAGCTGCTTTAGAGGGAGAGAACCATGTCAGCAGAGCTGCTGTATAGCCAGAGAAACCAGGTCAGTAAAGCTGCTTTAGAGGGAGAGATCCAGGTCAGCAGAGCTCCTTTAGAGGGAGAAAAACACGTCAGCAGAGCTGCTTTAGAGCCAGAGAACCAGGTCAGCAGATCTGCTTTAGAGCCAGAGAACCAGGTCAGTAGAGCCATTGTAGAGCCAGAGAACAAGGTCAGCAGAGCTGCTCTAGAGCCTAATAAGCAGGTCAGCAGAGCAGCTCTAGAACCAGAGACCCAGGTGATCTAGAGCCTAAGAACTAGGTCGGTAGAGCTGCTCTAGAGGCAGAGAACCAGGTCAGCAGAGCTGCTTTAGAGGGAGAGAACCAGGTCAGCAGAGCTGCCTTAGAGCCAGAGACCCAGGTCAGCAGAGCTGCCTTAGAGCCAAAGACCCATGTCAGCAGAACTGCCTTACAGCCAAAGACCCAGGTCAGCAGAGATGCTGTAGAGCCAGAGAAACCAGGTCAGCAGAGCTGCTTTACACGGAGAGAACCAGGTCAGCAGAGCTGCTTTAGAGGGAGAGAACCAGGTCAGCAGAGCTTTTTAGGGGGAGACAACCATGTCAGCAGAGCTGCTTTAGAGACAGAAAACCAGGTCAGCAGAGCTGCTCTAGATCCAGAGAACCATGCCAGCAGAGCGGCTATAGAGGGAGAGAACCATGCCAGCAGAGCTGCTTTAGAGCCAGAGAACCAGAAAAGCAGATCTGCTTTAGAGCCAGAGAAGCAGGCCAGCAGAGCTGCTTTAGAGCCAGAGAACTAGGTCGGCAGAGCTGCTTTAGAGCCAGTGAACCAGGTCAGCAAAGCTGCTGTAGAGCCAAAGAACCAGGTCAGCAGAGCCATTGTAGAGCCAGTGAACCAGGTCCGCAGAGCTGCTCTAGAGCCTAATAAGCAGGTCAGCAGAGCTGCTCTAGCATCCGAGTCCCAGGTCAGCAGAGCTGCCTTAGAGCCAGAGACCCAGGTCAGCAGAGCTGCTCTACAGGCAGAGAACCAGGTCAGCAGAGCTGATATCGAGCCAGAGAAACCAAGTCAGCAGAGATGATTTAGAGGGAGAGAACCAGGTCAGCAGAGCTGCTTTAGAGCCAGAGAACCAGGTCAGCAGAGCTCTTTTGAGGGAGAGAACCAGGTAAGCAGAGCTGCTTTAGAGCCAGCGAACCAGGTCAGCAGAGCTGCTTTAGAGGCAGAGAACCACCAGGAAAGCAGAGCTGCTTTAGAGGGAGGGAACCATGTCAGCAGAGCTGATTTAGAGCCAGAGAACCAGGTCAGCAGAGCTGCTTTAGAGCCAGAGAAACAAGGTGAGCAGAGCTTCTCTAGAGCCAGAGAACCAGGTCAGCAGATCTACTTTAGAGCCATAGAACCGTGTCAGAAGAGCTGCGTTAGAGCCAGAGAACTAGGTCAGCAGAGCTGTTGTAGAGCCAGAGAACCAAGTCAGCAGAGCTGATCTAGAGCCTAAGAACTAGGTCGGTAGAGCTGCTCTAGAGGCAAAGAACCAGGTCAGCAAAGCTGCTTTAGAGGGAGAGAACCAGGTCAGCAGAGTTGCTTTAGAGCCAGAGAACCAGGTCAGCAGAGCTGCTCTAGAGCCAGAGAACCATGCCTGTAGAGCTGCTATAGAGGGAGAGAACCATGCCAGCAGAGCTGCTTTAGAGCCAGAGAACCAGACCAGCAGAACTGCTTTAGAGCCAGAGAACGAGGCCAGCAGAGCTGCTTTAGAGCCAGAGATCTAGGTCAGCAGAGCTGCCTTAGAGCCAGAGACCCAGGTCAGCAGAGCTGCTCTACAGGCAGAGAACCAGATCAGCAGAGCTGATGTAGAGCCAGATAAACCAGGTCAGCAAAGCTGCTTTAGAGGGAGTGATCCAGGTCAGCAGAGCTGCTCTAGAGGCAGAGAACCAGGACAGCAGAGCTGCTGTAGAGCCAAAGGAACCAGGTCAGCAGAGCTGCTTTAGAGGGAGAGAACCAGGTTAGCAGATCTGCTTTAGAGCCAGAGAACCAGGTCAGCAGAGCTCTTTAGAGGAAGAGAACCAGGTCAGCAGAGCTGCTTTAGAGCCAGAGAACCAGGTCAGCAGAGCTGCTTTAGAGGCAGAGAACTAGGTCATCAGAACAGCTTTAGAGCCAGAGAACCAGGTCAGCAGAGCTGCTCTAGAGCCAGAGAAACTAGGTCAGCAGAGCTGCTTTCGAGGGAGAGAACCAGGTCAGCAGAGCTGCATTAGAGCCAGAGAACCAGGTCAGCAGAGCTGCTCTAGAGCCAGAGAACCAGGTCAGCAGAGCTGCTTTAGAGCCAAAGAACCAGGTCAGCAGAGCTGTTGTAGAGCCAGAGAACCAGTTCAGCAGACCTGCTGTAGAGCCAGAGAACAAGTTCAGCAGAGCTGCTTTAGAACCATAGGAACCAGGGCAGCAGAGCTGCTGTAAAGCCAGAGAAACCATGTCAGCAGAGATGCTTCAGAGCCAGAGAACCAGGTCAGCAGAGCCATTATAGAGCCAGAGAACCAGGTCAACAGAGCTGCTCTAGAGCAAGAGAACAAGGTCAGCAGAGCTGCTTTAGAGCCAGAGAACCAGGTCAGCAGAGCTCCTCTAGAGGCAGAGCACCAGGTCAGCAGAGCTGCTGTGGACACAGAGATCCAGGTCAGCAGAACTGCTGTAGAGGCAGAGATCCAGGTCAGCAGAGCTGCTCTAGAGGCAGAGAACCAGGTCAGCAGAGCTGCTTTGGAGCCAGAGAACCAGGTCAGCAGAGCTCTTTAGAGGAAGAGAACCAGGTCAGCAGATCTGCTTTAGAGCCAGAGAACCAGGTCAGCAGAGCTGCTTTAGAGGCAGAGAACTAGGTCATCAGAACAGCTTTAGAGCCAGAGAACCAGGTCAGCAGAGCTGATTTAGAGGGAGAGAACCAGGTCAGCAGAGCTGCTTTAGAGCCAGAGAACCAGGCCAGCAGAGCTGCTTTAGAGCCAGAGATCTAGGTCAGCAGAGCTGCCTTAGAGCCAGAGACCCAGGTCAGCAAAGCTGCTCTACAGGCAGAGAACCAGATCAGCAGAGCTGATGTAGAGCCAGAGAAATCAGGTCAGCAAAGCTGCTTTAGAGGGAGGGAACCAGGTCAGCAGAGCTGCTTTAGAGCCAGAAAACCAGGTCAGCAGAGCTGCTCTAGAGCAAGAGAACAAGGTCAGCAGAGCTGCTTTAGAGCCAGAGAACCAGGTCAGCAGAGCTCCTCTAGAGGCAGAGCACCAGGTCAGCAGAGCTGCTGTGGACACAGAGATCCAGGTCAGCAGAACTGCTGTAGCGGCAGAGATCCAGGTCAGCAGAGCTGCTCTAGAGGCAGAGAACCAGGTCAGCAGAGCTGCTGTAGAGCCAAAGGAACCAGGTCAGCAGAGCTGCTTTAGAGGGAGAGAACCAGGTTAGCAGAGTTGCTTTAGAGCCAGAGAACCAGGTCAGCAGAGCTCTTTAGAGGAAGAGAACCAGGTCAGCAGAGCTGCTTTAGAGCCAGAGAACCAGGTCAGCAGAGCTGCTTTAGAGTCAGAGAACCACCAGGAAAGCAGAGCTGCTCTAGAGCCAGAGAAGCCAGGTCAGCAGAGCTGCTTTAGAGGGAGGGAACCATGTCAGCAGAGCTGATTTAGAGCCAGAGAACCAGGTCAGCAGAGCTGCTTTAGAGCCAGAGAAACAAGGTGAGCAGAGCTTCTCTAGAGCCAGAGAACCAGGTCAGCAGATCTACTTTAGAGCCATAGAACCTTGTCAGCAGAGCTGCGTTAGAGCCAGAGAACTAGGTCAGCAGAGCTGTTGTAGAGCCAGAGAACCAAGTCAGCAGAGCTGATCTAGAGCCTAAGAACTAGGTCGGTAGAGCTGCTCTAGAGGCAGAGAACCAGGTCAGCAGAGCTGCTTTAGAGGGAGAGAACCAGGTCAGCAGAGCTGCTTTAGAGCCAGAGAACCAGACCAGCAGAACTGCTTTAGAGCCAGAGAACGAGGCCAGCAGAGCTGCTTTAGAGCCAGAGATCTAGGTCAGCAGAGCTGCCTTAGAGCCAGAGACCCAGGTCAGCAGAGCTGCTCTACAGGCAGAGAACCAGATCAGCAGAGCTGATGTAGAGCCAGAGAAACCAGGTCAGCAAAGCTGCTTTAGAGGGAGTGATCCAGGTCAGCAGAGTTGCTCTAGAGGCAGAGAACCAGGACAGCAGAGCTGCTGTAGAGGCAAAGGAACCAGGTCAGCAGAGCTGCTTTAGAGGGAGAGAACCAGGTTAGCAGATCTGCTTTAGAGCCAGAGAACCAGGTCAGCAGAGCTCTTTAGAGGAAGAGAACCAGGTCAGCAGAGCTGCTTTAGAGCCAGAGAACCAGGTCAGCAGAGCTGCTTTAGAGGCAGAGAACTAGGTCATCAGAACAGCTTTAGAGCCAGAGCACCAGGTCAGCAGAGCTGCTCTAGAGCCAGAGAAACTAGGTCAGCAGAGCTGCTTTCGAGGGAGAGAACCAGGTCAGCAGAGCTGCATTAGACCCAGAGAACCAGGTCAGCAGAGCTGCTCTAGAGCCAGAGAACCAGGTCAGCAGAGCTGCTTTAGAGCCAAAGAACCAGGTCAGCAGAGCTGTTGTAGAGCCAGAGAACCAGTTCAGCAGACCTGCTGTAGAGCCAGAGAACAAGTTCATCAGAGCTGCTTTAGAACCATAGGAACCAGGGCAGCAGAGCTGCTGTAAAGCCAGAGAAACCATGTCAGCAGAGATGCTTCAGAGCCAGAGAACCAGGTCAGCAGAGCCATTATAGAGCCAGAGAACCAGGTCAGCAGAGCTGCTCTTGAGCAAGAGAACAAGGTCAGCAGAGCTGCTTTAGAGCCAGAGAACCAGGTCAGCAGAGCTCCTCTAGAGGCAGAGCACCAGGTCAGCAGAGCTGCTGTGGACACAGAGAACCAGTTCAGCAGACCTGCTGTAGAGCCAGAGAACAAGTTCATCAGAGCTGCTTTAGAACCATAGGAACCAGGGCAGCAGAGCTGCTGTAAAGCCAGAGAAACCATGTCAGCAGAGATGCTTCAGAGCCAGAGAACCAGGTCAGCAGAGCCATTATAGAGCCAGAGAACCAGGTCAGCAGAGCTGCTCTTGAGCAAGAGAACAAGGTCAGCAGAGCTGCTTTAGAGCCAGAGAACCAGGTCAGCAGAGCTCCTCTAGAGGCAGAGCACCAGGTCAGCAGAGCTGCTGTGGACACAGAGATCCAGGTCATCAGAACTGCTGTGGAGGCAGAGATCCAGGTCAGCAGAGCTGCTGTAGAGGCAGAGATCCAGGTCAGCAGAGCTGCTTTGGAGCCAGAGAACCAGGTCAGTAGAGCTCTTTAGAGGAAGAGAACCAGGTCAGCAGATCTGCTTTAGAGCCAGAGAACCAGGTCAGCAGAGCTGCTTTAGAGGCAGAGAACTAGGTCATCAGAACAGCTTTAGAGCCAGAGAACCAGGGCAGCAGAGCTGCTTTAGAGGGAGAGAACCAGGTCAGCAGAGCTGCTTTAGAGCCAGAGAACCAGGTCAGTAGAGCTGCTCTAGAGCCAGAGAACCATGCCTGTAGAGCTGCTATAGAGGGAGAGAACCATGCCAGCAGAGCTGCTTTAGAGCCAGAGAACCAGACCAGCAGAACTGCTTTAGAGCCAGAGAACCAGGCCAGCAGAGCTGCCTTAGAGCCAGAGACCCAGGTCAGCAGAGCTGCTCTACAGGCAGAGAACCAGATCAGCAGAGCTGATGTAGAGCCAGAGAAATCAGGTCAGCAAAGCTGCTTTAGAGGGAGGTTACCAGGTCAGCAGAGCTGCTTTAGAACCAGAGAACCAGGTCAGCAGAGCTGCTCTAGAGCAAGAGAACAAGGTCAGCAGAGCTGCTTTAGAGCCAGAGAACCAGGTCAGCAGAGCTCCTCTAGAGGCAGAGCACCAGGTCAGCAGAGCTGCTGTGGACACAGAGATCCAGGTCAGCAGAACTGCTGTAGCAGCAGAGATCCAGGTCAGCAGAGCTGCTCTAGAGGCAGAGAACCAGGTCAGCAGAGCTGCTGTAGAGCCAAAGGAACCAGGTCAGCAGAGCTGCTTTAGAGGGAGAGAACCAGGTTAGCAGAGTTGCTTTAGAGCCAGAAAACCAGGTCAGCAGAGCTCTTTAGAGGAAGAAAACCAGGTCAGCAGAGCTGCTTTAGAGCCAGAGAACCAGGTCAGCAGAGCTGCTTTAGAGTCAGAGAACCACCAGGAAAGCAGAGCTGCTCTAGAGCCAGAGAACCAGGCCAGCAGAGCTGCCTTAGAGCCAGAGACCCAGGTCAGCAGAGCTGCTCTACAGGCAGAGAACCAGATCAGCAGAGCTGATGTAGAGCCAGAGAAATCAGGTCAGCAAAGCTGCTTTAGAGGGAGGTTACCAGGTCAGCAGAGCTGCTTTAGAACCAGAGAACCAGGTCAGCAGAGCTGCTCTAGAGCAAGAGAACAAGGTCAGCAGAGCTGCTTTAGAGCCAGAGAACCAGGTCAGCAGAGCTCCTCTAGAGGCAGAGCACCAGGTCAGCAGAGCTGCTGTGGACACAGAGATCCAGGTCAGCAGAACTGCTGTAGCAGCAGAGATCCAGGTCAGCAGAGCTGCTCTAGAGGCAGAGAACCAGGTCAGCAGAGCTGCTGTAGAGCCAAAGGAACCAGGTCAGCAGAGCTGCTTTAGAGGGAGAGAACCAGGTTAGCAGAGTTGCTTTAGAGCCAGAAAACCAGGTCAGCAGAGCTCTTTAGAGGAAGAAAACCAGGTCAGCAGAGCTTCTTTAGAGCCAGAGAACCAGGTCAGCAGAGCTGCTTTAGAGTCAGAGAACCACCAGGAAAGCAGAGCTGCTCTAGAGCCAGAGAAACCATGTCAGCAGAGCTGCTTTAGAGGGAGCGAACCATGTCAGCAGAGCTGATTTAGAGCAAGAGAACCAGGTCAGCAGAGTTGCTTTAGAGCCAGAGAAACAAAGTGAGCAGAGCTTCTCTAGAGCCAGAGAACCAGGTCAGCAGATCTACTTTAGAGCCATAGAACCGTGTCAGCAGAGCTGCGTTAGAGCCAGAGAACTAGGTCAGCAGAGCTGTTGTAGAGCCAGAGAACCAAGCCAGCAGAGCTGATCTAGAGCCTAAGAACTAGGTCGGTAGAGCTGCTCTAGAGGCAGAGAACCAGGTCAGCAGAGCTGCTTTAGAGGGAGAGAACCAGGTCAGCAGAGTTGCTTCAGAGCCAGAGAACCAGGTCAGCAGAGCTGCTCTAGAGCCAGAGAACCATGCCTGTAGAGCTGCTATAGAGGGAGAGAACCATGCCAGCAGAGCTGCTTTAGAGCCAGAGAACCAGACCAGCAGAACTGCTTTAGAGCCAGAGAACGAGGCCAGCAGAGCTGCTTTAGAGCCAGAGATCTAGGTCAGCAGAGCTGCCTTAGAGCCAGAGAGCCAGGTCAGCAGAGCTGCTCTACAGGCAGAGAACCAGATCAGCAGAGCTGATGTAGAGCCAGAGAAACCAGGTCAGCAAAGCTGCTTTAGAGGGAGTGATCCAGGTCAGCAGAGCTGATATAGAGGCAGAGAACCAGGACAGCAGAGCTGCTGTAGAGCCAAAGGAACCAGGTCAGCAGAGCTGCTTTAGAGGGAGAGAACCAGGTTAGCAGATCTGCTTTAGAGCCAGAGAACCAGGTCAGCAAAGCTGCTTTAGAGGGAGTGATCCAGGTCAGCAGAGCTGCTCTAGAGGCAGAGAACCAGGACAGCAGAGCTGCTGTAGAGCCAAAGGAACCATGCCTGTAGAGCTGCTATAGAGGGAGAGAACCATGCCAGCAGAGCTGCTTTAGAGCCAGAGAACCAGACCAGCAGAACTGCTTTAGAGCCAGAGAACCAGGCCAGCAGAGCTGCTTTAGAGCCAGAGATCTAGGTCAGCAGAGCTGCCTTAGAGCCAGAGACCCAGGTCAGCAGAGCTGCTCTACAGGCAGAGAACCAGATCAGCAGAGCTGATGTAGAGCCAGAGAAATCAGGTCAGCAAAGCTGCTTTAGAGGGAGGGAACCAGGTCAGCAGAGCTGCTTTAGAGCCAGAGAACCAGGTCAGCAGAGCTTCTCTAGAGCAAGAGAACAAGGTCAGCAGAGCTGCTTTAGAGCCAGAGAACCAGGTCAGCAGAGCTGCTTTAGAGTCAGAGAACCACCAGGAAAGCAGAGCTGCTGTAGAGCCAGAGGAACCAGGTCAGCATAGCTGCTTTAGAGCCAGAGAACCAGGTCAGCAGAGCTCTTTAGAGGAAGAGAACCAGGCCAGCAGAGCTGCTTTAGAGCCAGAGAACCAAGTCAGCAGAGCTGATCTAGAGCCTAAGAACTAGGTCGGTAGAGCTGCTCTAGAGGCAGAGAACCAGGTCAGCAGAGCTGCTCTAGAGGCAGAGAACCAGGTCAGCAGAGCTGCTGTAGAGCCAAAGGAACCAGGTCAGCAGAGCTGCTTTAGAGGGAGAGAACCAGGTTAG
>NW_028188182.1:60000-63995 GCF_964204655.1 Triturus cristatus | reverse complement strand
CGGGGAGGCTCTCCCTGGCCTGGCTGGGGTTCGGAAGCTGGGCCCGGGTCCGGGGCTTGTGCTCCGTCCCAGTGTCCCAGGGAGCGGGAGCCCCCCGTCCTGCAAGCCAGCCGAGGGTCCATGCGCTGGGGAAGGGTGTCCACCGGGGCCCAGGGAGTTTCTCCCCGGCCTGGCTAGGGTTCTGAAGCTGGGACCGGGCCCGGGGCTCTTGCACCGTCCGGCGGGCCCCGGGGTGCGTGAGCCACCCCCGTCCTGCAAGACAGCCGAGGGTCTAGGTGCTGGAGACAGGGGTCCACCGGGGCCCAGGGAGGCTCTCTCCGGCCTGGCTGCTATCAGAAGCAGGGACCGGGCCGGTGTGCAGGAGTGGCTGGCTTTATCTGCTACGCTGACGGAGCGTAGTTTTCTGCCCACCCCTATACAACCGTGTGGTTTGTGAGAACCCGTCCTGCGGCCTGGTAAGGGTCCGGGTGCCCGTGACGTGGTCCATTGGGCGAAGGGAGTCTCCCCAGACCTGGCTGGGATCAGAAGCAGGGACCGGGCCAGGTGGGTGGGTGGCTGGCTAAGTCCTTTCCACTGCGTAGTAGGAGTTTGCTTAGGGCTGGGCGGACTTTGCGTAGCAGAATTTTAAAAAAATTTGTGGAAAACGAGAGCACATCCTGAGTAGGGCTGGGCGGACTTTGCCTAGCGCAACTACGCACTATTCTGAAGAAAATTGTGGAAAACGAGCGCACAACCTCATGGACTGTGTGCCCGGGACGGGTCCCTCGTGCTTGGGCAGGCTCCCCGACCTCCCCAGCCTGGCTGTGTTGAGAAGCAGGGACCGGCCCCGGGCCTCCTGATTTTTGGTCAGGGCCTGGGATCCCACGTCCTGCGGCCTGCCAAGTGTCCATCTGCCCGGGACAAGGGACCCTGGTGCAGAGCCCCGGAGCCCTGCAAGGGCAGTCGGGAGCCCTACCGCTATGGCTCGGTGTGGGCAGCTGGGAGTCCTTCCGGTCCCGGCCATCTGGTCGCACCTTTCCCTCGGCCATCTGGTCGCGCGCAATGCTTTCCAATGGGGCGACCAGATGGCCGGGCCGGCCTGGAAGTCCCGATGAGGGTCCATTCGCCTCGCGGATCCCAGCCAGGGCTCCAGGAGGCCGGGCGCGTCCGCGCCTAGGGTCCCCTCCGTCACTCGGAGCGCGAGGGTTACAAGAAAGGTGGGTAGCCTTCCTCCGGATTAGTAGGGGCAGGGTATGCCGGGACACCCCTCCTGGGGATTGCGGTTCTCAGGCGGGGACCAGATGGGCCAAGCCCGGACGACACTTCCCCGGGGCGTCGGGTGCTTCCTCCTCCAGCCCGCGGCGAGGCAAAGTGCCCAGGACGGGCTCCATGGGTCTCCCGGGCGTCCCCCGAGGCCTGCAGCCCCAAAGCCCTGCAGACCCTGGAGCCCTTCAGCACGGAGCCCTGGAGCCCTGCAGGCCCGGAACCCTAGCAGGCCCAAGGCCCTGCAGCCCCGGAGCCCTGCAGGCCCGGAGCCCTGCAGCCCCGGAGCCCTGCAGGCCCAGAGCCCTGCAGCCCCGGAGCCCTGCAGCCCCGGAGCCCTGCAGCCCCGGAGCCCTGCAGCCCCAGAGCCCTGCAGCCCCGGAGCCCTGCAGCCCCGGAGCCCTGCAGGCCCAGAGCCCTGCAGGCCCAGAGCCCTGCAGCCCCGGAGCCCTGCAGCCCCGGAGCCCTGCAGCCCCGGAGCCCTGCAGGCCCAGAGCCCTGCAGCCACGGAGCCCTGCGTGGGCAGGCGGGAACCCTACCGCTATGGCTCGGGCAGACGGGAGCCCTTTCAGTTGCCGGCCACCTGGTCGCGCCTTTCCCCTCGGCCATCTGGTCGCGCGCAATGCTTTCCAATGGGGCGACCAGATGGCCGGGCCGGCCTGGAAGTCCCGATGAGGGTCCATTCGCCTCCCGGATCCCAGCCAGGGCTCCGGGAGGCCGGGCGCGTCCGCGCCTAGGGTCCCCTCCGTCACTTGCAGCGCGCGGGTTACAAGAAAGGGGGGTATCCTTCCTCCGGATTATTAGGGGCAGGGTATGCCGGAACACCCATGCTGGGGCTGTGCGGTTCATTGCCGGGGACCAGATGGGCGACGCCCGGGCAACATCCTCCAAGGCCTCCGGGGGCTTCCCTCCTCCGGGCCGCGGCATGGCAAAGTGCCCAGGGACGGGCTCCACGGGTCCCGGGCAGTCCTCCCCCGGGCGCCCAGGCCCCGAGAGCTCCGGTGGACCTCCCCGTGCCCGAGGCCAACCCGGGAAGCAGAGTCCCCCCCCGAGCCCTTGGTGTGAGGGTGGGCAGGCGGGAGCCCTACCGCTATGGCTCGGGCAGACGGGAGCCCTTTCAGTTGCCGGCCATCCGGTCGCTCCTTTCCCCTCGGCCATCTGGTCGCGCGCAATGCTTTCCAATGGGGCGACCAGATGGCCGGGCCGGCCTGGAAGTCCCGATGAGGGTCCATTCGCCTCCCGGATCCCAGCCAGGGCTCCAGGAGGCCGGGCGCGTCCGCGCCTAGGGTCCCCTCCGTCACTCGCAGCGCGCGGGTTACAAGAAAGGAGGGTATCCTTCCTCCGGATTAGTAGGGGCAGGGTATGCCGAAACACCCATGCTGGGGTTGTGCGGTTCATTGCCGGGGACCAGATGGGCTACGCCCGGGCAACATCCTCCCAGGTCCCCGGGGCTTCCCTCCTCCGGGCCGCGGCATGGCAAAGTGCCCAGGGACGGGCTCCACGGGTCCCGGGCAGTCCTCCCCCGGGTACGCCCAGGCCCCGAGAGCTCCGGTGGTCCTCCCCGTGCCTGAGGCCCAGCCGGGAAGCAGAGTCCCCACCCCGAGCCCCTGGTGGGTGGGCAGGCGGGAGTCCTTTCAGTTGCCGGCCACCTGGTGGCTCCTTTCCCCTCGGCCATCTGGTCGCGCGCAATGCTTTCCAATGGGGCGACCAGATGGCAGGGCCAGGCCTGGAAGTCCCGATGAGGGTCCATTTGCCTCTCGGATCCCAGCCGGGGCTCCAGGAGGCCGGGTGCGTTCGCCCCTAGGGTCCCCTCCGTCACTCGGAGCGTGCGGGTTTCAAGAACGGGGGGTAGCCTTCCTCCGGATTACTAGGGACAGGGTACTCTGGGACCCCTCTCGGTCCTCAGCCGGCAACTGGGTCCTGCCGTGTGGCAGGGTGGCCGGAGGGCCTTCCCCTGCGCGCCCGGGAGCCCCGGATGGGTCCAGGGGCCCGGCCGGGCCCCGGGTCGGGGTCTCCGGCCCCGGGTGCCGTCCCCCGGCCTGCGGCACCGCCAAAGGCCCGGGACGGGGTTCCGTTGTGGCCGGGGTGCCTCCCGTGGCTGGATTGGGTTCAGGAGCTCCGGCCGGGCCCCGGGGAGGGCGGCCTCCCCGCCCCGGTCTCCGTCCCGGGTCCTGCCGCGTGGCAGGGTGCCCGGGGAAGGGTCCGGAGGGCCCGGGGAGGCTTCCCCTGCACCTGCGGTCCTCGGAGCCCCGGCTGGGTCCAGGGGCCCGGCCGGGCCCCGGGTCGGGGTCTCCGGCCCCGGGCGCCGTCCCCCGGCCTGCGGCACTGCCAAAGGCCCGGGACGGGGTTCCGTTGCGGCCGGGGTGCCTCCCGTGGCTGCATTGGGTTCAGGAGCTCCGGCCGGGCCCCTGGGGGCCCCGGGGAGGGCAGGCTCCCCACCCCGGTCTCCGTCCCGGGTCCTGCCGCGTGGCAGGGTGCCCGGGGAGGGGTCCGGAGGGCCCCGGGAGGCTTCCCCTGCGCCTGCGGTCCCCGGAGCCCCGGCTGGTTCCAGGGGCCCGGCCGGGCCCCGGGTTGAGGCCTTTGGCCCCGGGCCCAGTCCCCCGGCCTGCGGCACTGCCAAAGGCCCGGGACGGGGTTCCGTTGGGGCCGGGGAGCCTCCCCTCGCTCGTCTGGGTCCCGGAGCTCCGGCCGGGCCCCTGGGGGCCCCGGGGAGGGCGGCCTCCCCACCCCGGGCTCCGTCCCGGGTCCTGCCG
>NW_028188182.1:42500-47500 GCF_964204655.1 Triturus cristatus | reverse complement strand
GCCAGGTGGGTGGGTGGCTGGCTAAGTCCTTTCCACTGCGTAGTAGGAGTTTGCTTAGGGCTGGGCGGACTTTGCGTAGCAGAATTTTAAAAAAATTTGTGGAAAACGAGAGCACATCCTGAGTAGGGCTGGGCGGACTTTGCCTAGCGCAACTACGCACTATTCTGAAGAAAATTGTGGAAAACGAGCGCACAACCTCATGGACTGTGTGCCCGGGACGGGTCCCTCGTGCTTGGGCAGGCTCCCCGACCTCCCCAGCCTGGCTGTGTTGAGAAGCAGGGACCGGCCCCGGGCCTCCTGATTTTTGGTCAGGGCCTGGGATCCCACGTCCTGCGGCCTGCCAAGTGTCCATCTGCCCGGGACAAGGGACCCTGGTGCAGAGCCCCGGAGCCCTGCAAGGGCAGTCGGGAGCCCTACCGCTATGGCTCGGTGTGGGCAGCTGGGAGTCCTTCCGGTCCCGGCCATCTGGTCGCACCTTTCCCTCGGCCATCTGGTCGCGCGCAATGCTTTCCAATGGGGCGACCAGATGGCCGGGCCGGCCTGGAAGTCCCGATGAGGGTCCATTCGCCTCGCGGATCCCAGCCAGGGCTCCAGGAGGCCGGGCGCGTCCGCGCCTAGGGTCCCCTCCGTCACTCGGAGCGCGAGGGTTACAAGAAAGGTGGGTAGCCTTCCTCCGGATTAGTAGGGGCAGGGTATGCCGGGACACCCCTCCTGGGGATTGCGGTTCTCAGGCGGGGACCAGATGGGCCAAGCCCGGACGACACTTCCCCGGGGCGTCGGGTGCTTCCTCCTCCAGCCCGCGGCGAGGCAAAGTGCCCAGGACGGGCTCCATGGGTCTCCCGGGCGTCCCCCGAGGCCTGCAGCCCCAAAGCCCTGCAGACCCTGGAGCCCTTCAGCACGGAGCCCTGGAGCCCTGCAGGCCCGGAACCCTAGCAGGCCCAAGGCCCTGCAGCCCCGGAGCCCTGCAGGCCCGGAGCCCTGCAGCCCCGGAGCCCTGCAGGCCCAGAGCCCTGCAGCCCCGGAGCCCTGCAGCCCCGGAGCCCTGCAGCCCCGGAGCCCTGCAGCCCCAGAGCCCTGCAGCCCCGGAGCCCTGCAGCCCCGGAGCCCTGCAGGCCCAGAGCCCTGCAGGCCCAGAGCCCTGCAGCCCCGGAGCCCTGCAGCCCCGGAGCCCTGCAGCCCCGGAGCCCTGCAGGCCCAGAGCCCTGCAGCCACGGAGCCCTGCGTGGGCAGGCGGGAACCCTACCGCTATGGCTCGGGCAGACGGGAGCCCTTTCAGTTGCCGGCCACCTGGTCGCGCCTTTCCCCTCGGCCATCTGGTCGCGCGCAATGCTTTCCAATGGGGCGACCAGATGGCCGGGCCGGCCTGGAAGTCCCGATGAGGGTCCATTCGCCTCCCGGATCCCAGCCAGGGCTCCGGGAGGCCGGGCGCGTCCGCGCCTAGGGTCCCCTCCGTCACTTGCAGCGCGCGGGTTACAAGAAAGGGGGGTATCCTTCCTCCGGATTATTAGGGGCAGGGTATGCCGGAACACCCATGCTGGGGCTGTGCGGTTCATTGCCGGGGACCAGATGGGCGACGCCCGGGCAACATCCTCCAAGGCCTCCGGGGGCTTCCCTCCTCCGGGCCGCGGCATGGCAAAGTGCCCAGGGACGGGCTCCACGGGTCCCGGGCAGTCCTCCCCCGGGCGCCCAGGCCCCGAGAGCTCCGGTGGACCTCCCCGTGCCCGAGGCCAACCCGGGAAGCAGAGTCCCCCCCCGAGCCCTTGGTGTGAGGGTGGGCAGGCGGGAGCCCTACCGCTATGGCTCGGGCAGACGGGAGCCCTTTCAGTTGCCGGCCATCCGGTCGCTCCTTTCCCCTCGGCCATCTGGTCGCGCGCAATGCTTTCCAATGGGGCGACCAGATGGCCGGGCCGGCCTGGAAGTCCCGATGAGGGTCCATTCGCCTCCCGGATCCCAGCCAGGGCTCCAGGAGGCCGGGCGCGTCCGCGCCTAGGGTCCCCTCCGTCACTCGCAGCGCGCGGGTTACAAGAAAGGAGGGTATCCTTCCTCCGGATTAGTAGGGGCAGGGTATGCCGAAACACCCATGCTGGGGTTGTGCGGTTCATTGCCGGGGACCAGATGGGCTACGCCCGGGCAACATCCTCCCAGGTCCCCGGGGCTTCCCTCCTCCGGGCCGCGGCATGGCAAAGTGCCCAGGGACGGGCTCCACGGGTCCCGGGCAGTCCTCCCCCGGGTACGCCCAGGCCCCGAGAGCTCCGGTGGTCCTCCCCGTGCCTGAGGCCCAGCCGGGAAGCAGAGTCCCCACCCCGAGCCCCTGGTGGGTGGGCAGGCGGGAGTCCTTTCAGTTGCCGGCCACCTGGTGGCTCCTTTCCCCTCGGCCATCTGGTCGCGCGCAATGCTTTCCAATGGGGCGACCAGATGGCAGGGCCAGGCCTGGAAGTCCCGATGAGGGTCCATTTGCCTCTCGGATCCCAGCCGGGGCTCCAGGAGGCCGGGTGCGTTCGCCCCTAGGGTCCCCTCCGTCACTCGGAGCGTGCGGGTTTCAAGAACGGGGGGTAGCCTTCCTCCGGATTACTAGGGACAGGGTACTCTGGGACCCCTCTCGGTCCTCAGCCGGCAACTGGGTCCTGCCGTGTGGCAGGGTGGCCGGAGGGCCTTCCCCTGCGCGCCCGGGAGCCCCGGATGGGTCCAGGGGCCCGGCCGGGCCCCGGGTCGGGGTCTCCGGCCCCGGGTGCCGTCCCCCGGCCTGCGGCACCGCCAAAGGCCCGGGACGGGGTTCCGTTGTGGCCGGGGTGCCTCCCGTGGCTGGATTGGGTTCAGGAGCTCCGGCCGGGCCCCGGGGAGGGCGGCCTCCCCGCCCCGGTCTCCGTCCCGGGTCCTGCCGCGTGGCAGGGTGCCCGGGGAAGGGTCCGGAGGGCCCGGGGAGGCTTCCCCTGCACCTGCGGTCCTCGGAGCCCCGGCTGGGTCCAGGGGCCCGGCCGGGCCCCGGGTCGGGGTCTCCGGCCCCGGGCGCCGTCCCCCGGCCTGCGGCACTGCCAAAGGCCCGGGACGGGGTTCCGTTGCGGCCGGGGTGCCTCCCGTGGCTGCATTGGGTTCAGGAGCTCCGGCCGGGCCCCTGGGGGCCCCGGGGAGGGCAGGCTCCCCACCCCGGTCTCCGTCCCGGGTCCTGCCGCGTGGCAGGGTGCCCGGGGAGGGGTCCGGAGGGCCCCGGGAGGCTTCCCCTGCGCCTGCGGTCCCCGGAGCCCCGGCTGGTTCCAGGGGCCCGGCCGGGCCCCGGGTTGAGGCCTTTGGCCCCGGGCCCAGTCCCCCGGCCTGCGGCACTGCCAAAGGCCCGGGACGGGGTTCCGTTGGGGCCGGGGAGCCTCCCCTCGCTCGTCTGGGTCCCGGAGCTCCGGCCGGGCCCCTGGGGGCCCCGGGGAGGGCGGCCTCCCCACCCCGGGCTCCGTCCCGGGTCCTGCCGCGTGGCAGGGTGCCCGGGGAGGGGTCCAGAGGGCCCGGGGAGGCTTCCCCTGCGCCTGCGGTCCCCGGAGCCCCGGCTGGGTCCAGGGGCCCGGCCGGGCCCCGGGTCGGGGTCTCCGGCCCCGGGCCCCGTCCCCCAGCCTGCGGCACTGCCAAAGGCCCGGGACGGGGTTCCGTTGTGGCCGGGGAGCCTCCCCTCGCTCGTCTGGGTTCCGGAGCCCCGGCCGGGCCCCTGGGGGCCCCGGGGAGGGCGGCCTCCCCGCCCCGGGCTCCGTCCCGGGTCCTGCCGCGCGGCAGGGTGCCCGGGGCGCGGTCCGGAGGGCCCGGGGAGGCTTCCCCATCGCCTGCGGTCCCGGGAGCCCCGGCTGGTTCCAGGGGCCCGGCCGGGCCCCGGGTCGGGGTCTCCGTCCCCGGGCCCTGTCCCCCGGCCTGCGGCACTGCCAAAGGCCCGGGACGGGGTTCCGTCGTGGCCGGGGAGCCTGCCCTCGCTCGCCTGGGTTCAGGTGCTCCGGCCGGGCCCCTGGGGGCCCCGGGGAGGGCGGCCTCCCCGCCCCGGGCTCCGTCCTGGGTCCTTCCGCGTGGCAGGGTGCCCGGGGCGCGGTCCGGAGGGCCCGGGGAGGCTTCCCCATCGCCTGCGGTCCCGGGAGCCCCGGCTGGTTCCAGGGGCCCGGCCGGGCCCCGGGTCGGGGTCTCCGTCCCCGGGCCCTGTCCCCCGGCCTGCGGCACTGCCAAAGGCCCGGGACGGGGTTCCGTTGTGGCCGGGGAGCCTCCCCTCGTTCGCCTGGGTTCAGGAGCTCCGGCCGGGCCCCTGGGGGCCCCGGGGAGGGCGGCCTCCCCGCCCCGGGCTCCGTCCTGGGTCCTGCCGTGTGGCAAGGTGCCCGGGGCGGTGTCCGGAGGGCCCGGGGAGGCTTCCCCATCGCCTGCGGTCCCGGGAGCCCCGGCTGGTTCCAGGGGCCCGGCCGGGCCCCGGGTCGGGGTCTCCGTCCCCGGGCCCTGTCCCCCGGCCTGCGGCACTGCCAAAGGCCCGGGACGGGGTTCCGTTGTGGCCGGGGAGCCTCTCCTCGCTCGTCTGGGTTCCGGAGCCCCGGCCGGGCCCCTGGGGGGGGGGCCCGGTGAGGGCGGCCTCCCCGCCCCGGGCTCCGTCCCGGGTCCTGCCGCGGCGGCAGGGTGCCCGGGTGCGGGGTCCAGAGGGCCTGGGGAAGCTCCCCCTTCCCTTTTGCCTTTCCCCTGGGCCATCTGGTCGCGCCTGTCCCCTCGGCCATCTGGTCGCGCACGTCCCCTCGGCCATCTGGTCGCGCAGGCCCCTTCGGCCATCTGGTCGCGCAGGCCCCTTCGGCCATCTGGTCGCGCACAATGCTTTCCTATGGGGCGACCAGATGGCCGAGCTCGCCTGGAAGTCTCGATGAGGGTCCATTTGCCTCCCGGATCCCAGCGAGGGCTCCAGGAGGTCGGGTACATTCGCGCCTAGGGTCCCCTCTGTCACCTCGTGCGCACGGATTACAAGAAAGGGGGGTAATTTTCCTCCGGATTACTAGGGAGAGGGT
>NW_028188182.1:27500-32500 GCF_964204655.1 Triturus cristatus | reverse complement strand
GGAGTCTCTCCCTGGGCCTGGCTGGAGGTCCGGGAGCTGGGCCCGGTGCTGGAGCTCCGTTCCCGGGGTGCGGGAGCCCCCTGTCCCGCAAGCCAGCCGAGGGTCTGGGCGCTGGGACCGGGTGTCCACCGGGGCCCGGGGAGGCTCTCCCCGGCCTGGCTGGGGGTCCGGAAGCTGGGCCCGGTGCTGGAGCTCCATCCTGGGGTACGGGAGCCCCCTGTCCCGCAAGCCAGCCGAGGGTCCGGGCGCTGGGGACGGGTGTGCACCGGGGCCCGGGGAGGCTCTCCCCGGCCTGGCTGGGGGTCCGGAAGCTGGTCCCGGGCCCGGTGCTGGAGCTCCGTTCCCGGGGTGCGGGAGCCCCCTGTCCCGCAAGCCAGCCGAGGGTCCGGGCGCTGGGGACAGGGTGTCCACCAGGGCCCGGGGAGGCTCTCCCTGGCCTGGCTGGGGTTCGGAAGCTGGGCCCGGGTCCGGGGCTTGTGCTCCGTCCCAGTGTCCCAGGGAGCGGGAGCCCCCCGTCCTGCAAGCCAGCCGAGGGTCCATGCGCTGGGGAAGGGTGTCCACCGGGGCCCAGGGAGTTTCTCCCCGGCCTGGCTAGGGTTCTGAAGCTGGGACCGGGCCCGGGGCTCTTGCACCGTCCGGCGGGCCCCGGGGTGCGTGAGCCACCCCCGTCCTGCAAGACAGCCGAGGGTCTAGGTGCTGGAGACAGGGGTCCACCGGGGCCCAGGGAGGCTCTCTCCGGCCTGGCTGCTATCAGAAGCAGGGACCGGGCCGGTGTGCAGGAGTGGCTGGCTTTATCTGCTACGCTGACGGAGCGTAGTTTTCTGCCCACCCCTATACAACCGTGTGGTTTGTGAGAACCCGTCCTGCGGCCTGGTAAGGGTCCGGGTGCCCGTGACGTGGTCCATTGGGCGAAGGGAGTCTCCCCAGACCTGGCTGGGATCAGAAGCAGGGACCGGGCCAGGTGGGTGGGTGGCTGGCTAAGTCCTTTCCACTGCGTAGTAGGAGTTTGCTTAGGGCTGGGCGGACTTTGCGTAGCAGAATTTTAAAAAAATTTGTGGAAAACGAGAGCACATCCTGAGTAGGGCTGGGCGGACTTTGCCTAGCGCAACTACGCACTATTCTGAAGAAAATTGTGGAAAACGAGCGCACAACCTCATGGACTGTGTGCCCGGGACGGGTCCCTCGTGCTTGGGCAGGCTCCCCGACCTCCCCAGCCTGGCTGTGTTGAGAAGCAGGGACCGGCCCCGGGCCTCCTGATTTTTGGTCAGGGCCTGGGATCCCACGTCCTGCGGCCTGCCAAGTGTCCATCTGCCCGGGACAAGGGACCCTGGTGCAGAGCCCCGGAGCCCTGCAAGGGCAGTCGGGAGCCCTACCGCTATGGCTCGGTGTGGGCAGCTGGGAGTCCTTCCGGTCCCGGCCATCTGGTCGCACCTTTCCCTCGGCCATCTGGTCGCGCGCAATGCTTTCCAATGGGGCGACCAGATGGCCGGGCCGGCCTGGAAGTCCCGATGAGGGTCCATTCGCCTCGCGGATCCCAGCCAGGGCTCCAGGAGGCCGGGCGCGTCCGCGCCTAGGGTCCCCTCCGTCACTCGGAGCGCGAGGGTTACAAGAAAGGTGGGTAGCCTTCCTCCGGATTAGTAGGGGCAGGGTATGCCGGGACACCCCTCCTGGGGATTGCGGTTCTCAGGCGGGGACCAGATGGGCCAAGCCCGGACGACACTTCCCCGGGGCGTCGGGTGCTTCCTCCTCCAGCCCGCGGCGAGGCAAAGTGCCCAGGACGGGCTCCATGGGTCTCCCGGGCGTCCCCCGAGGCCTGCAGCCCCAAAGCCCTGCAGACCCTGGAGCCCTTCAGCACGGAGCCCTGGAGCCCTGCAGGCCCGGAACCCTAGCAGGCCCAAGGCCCTGCAGCCCCGGAGCCCTGCAGGCCCGGAGCCCTGCAGCCCCGGAGCCCTGCAGGCCCAGAGCCCTGCAGCCCCGGAGCCCTGCAGCCCCGGAGCCCTGCAGCCCCGGAGCCCTGCAGCCCCAGAGCCCTGCAGCCCCGGAGCCCTGCAGCCCCGGAGCCCTGCAGGCCCAGAGCCCTGCAGGCCCAGAGCCCTGCAGCCCCGGAGCCCTGCAGCCCCGGAGCCCTGCAGCCCCGGAGCCCTGCAGGCCCAGAGCCCTGCAGCCACGGAGCCCTGCGTGGGCAGGCGGGAACCCTACCGCTATGGCTCGGGCAGACGGGAGCCCTTTCAGTTGCCGGCCACCTGGTCGCGCCTTTCCCCTCGGCCATCTGGTCGCGCGCAATGCTTTCCAATGGGGCGACCAGATGGCCGGGCCGGCCTGGAAGTCCCGATGAGGGTCCATTCGCCTCCCGGATCCCAGCCAGGGCTCCGGGAGGCCGGGCGCGTCCGCGCCTAGGGTCCCCTCCGTCACTTGCAGCGTGCGGGTTACAAGAAAGGGGGGTATCCTTCCTCCGGATTATTAGGGGCAGGGTATGCCGGAACACCCATGCTGGGGCTGTGCGGTTCATTGCCGGGGACCAGATGGGCGACGCCCGGGCAACATCCTCCAAGGCCTCCGGGGGCTTCCCTCCTCCGGGCCGCGGCATGGCAAAGTGCCCAGGGACGGGCTCCACGGGTCCCGGGCAGTCCTCCCCCGGGCGCCCAGGCCCCGAGAGCTCCGGTGGACCTCCCCGTGCCCGAGGCCAACCCGGGAAGCAGAGTCCCCCCCCGAGCCCTTGGTGTGAGGGTGGGCAGGCGGGAGCCCTACCGCTATGGCTCGGGCAGACGGGAGCCCTTTCAGTTGCCGGCCATCCGGTCGCTCCTTTCCCCTCGGCCATCTGGTCGCGCGCAATGCTTTCCAATGGGGCGACCAGATGGCCGGGCCGGCCTGGAAGTCCCGATGAGGGTCCATTCGCCTCCCGGATCCCAGCCAGGGCTCCAGGAGGCCGGGCGCGTCCGCGCCTAGGGTCCCCTCCGTCACTCGCAGCGCGCGGGTTACAAGAAAGGAGGGTATCCTTCCTCCGGATTAGTAGGGGCAGGGTATGCCGAAACACCCATGCTGGGGTTGTGCGGTTCATTGCCGGGGACCAGATGGGCTACGCCCGGGCAACATCCTCCCAGGTCCCCGGGGCTTCCCTCCTCCGGGCCGCGGCATGGCAAAGTGCCCAGGGACGGGCTCCACGGGTCCCGGGCAGTCCTCCCCCGGGTACGCCCAGGCCCCGAGAGCTCCGGTGGTCCTCCCCGTGCCTGAGGCCCAGCCGGGAAGCAGAGTCCCCACCCCGAGCCCCTGGTGGGTGGGCAGGCGGGAGTCCTTTCAGTTGCCGGCCACCTGGTGGCTCCTTTCCCCTCGGCCATCTGGTCGCGCGCAATGCTTTCCAATGGGGCGACCAGATGGCAGGGCCAGGCCTGGAAGTCCCGATGAGGGTCCATTTGCCTCTCAGATCCCAGCCGGGGCTCCAGGAGGCCGGGTGCGTTCGCCCCTAGGGTCCCCTCCGTCACTCGGAGCGTGCGGGTTTCAAGAACGGGGGGTAGCCTTCCTCCGGATTACTAGGGACAGGGTACTCTGGGACCCCTCTCGGTCCTCAGCCGGCAACTGGGTCCTGCCGTGTGGCAGGGTGGCCGGAGGGCCTTCCCCTGCGCGCCCGGGAGCCCCGGATGGGTCCAGGGGCCCGGCCGGGCCCCGGGTCGGGGTCTCCGGCCCCGGGTGCCGTCCCCCGGCCTGCGGCACCGCCAAAGGCCCGGGACGGGGTTCCGTTGTGGCCGGGGTGCCTCCCGTGGCTGGATTGGGTTCAGGAGCTCCGGCCGGGCCCCGGGGAGGGCGGCCTCCCCGCCCCGGTCTCCGTCCCGGGTCCTGCCGCGTGGCAGGGTGCCCGGGGAAGGGTCCGGAGGGCCCGGGGAGGCTTCCCCTGCACCTGCGGTCCTCGGAGCCCCGGCTGGGTCCAGGGGCCCGGCCGGGCCCCGGGTCGGGGTCTCCGGCCCCGGGCGCCGTCCCCCGGCCTGCGGCACTGCCAAAGGCCCGGGACGGGGTTCCGTTGCGGCCGGGGTGCCTCCCGTGGCTGCATTGGGTTCAGGAGCTCCGGCCGGGCCCCTGGGGGCCCCGGGGAGGGCAGGCTCCCCACCCCGGTCTCCGTCCCGGGTCCTGCCGCGTGGCAGGGTGCCCGGGGAGGGGTCCGGAGGGCCCCGGGAGGCTTCCCCTGCGCCTGCGGTCCCCGGAGCCCCGGCTGGTTCCAGGGGCCCGGCCGGGCCCCGGGTTGAGGCCTTTGGCCCCGGGCCCAGTCCCCCGGCCTGCGGCACTGCCAAAGGCCCGGGACGGGGTTCCGTTGGGGCCGGGGAGCCTCCCCTCGCTCGTCTGGGTCCCGGAGCTCCGGCCGGGCCCCTGGGGGCCCCGGGGAGGGCGGCCTCCCCACCCCGGGCTCCGTCCCGGGTCCTGCCGCGTGGCAGGGTGCCCGGGGAGGGGTCCAGAGGGCCCGGGGAGGCTTCCCCTGCGCCTGCGGTCCCCGGAGCCCCGGCTGGGTCCAGGGGCCCGGCCGGGCCCCGGGTCGGGGTCTCCGGCCCCGGGCCCCGTCCCCCAGCCTGCGGCACTGCCAAAGGCCCGGGACGGGGTTCCGTTGTGGCCGGGGAGCCTCCCCTCGCTCGTCTGGGTTCCGGAGCCCCGGCCGGGCCCCTGGGGGCCCCGGGGAGGGCGGCCTCCCCGCCCCGGGCTCCGTCCTGGGTCCTTCCGCGTGGCAGGGTGCCCGGGGCGCGGTCCGGAGGGCCCGGGGAGGCTTCCCCATCGCCTGCGGTCCCGGGAGCCCCGGCTGGTTCCAGGGGCCCGGCCGGGCCCCGGGTCGGGGTCTCCGTCCCCGGGCCCTGTCCCCCGGCCTGCGGCACTGCCAAAGGCCCGGGACGGGGTTCCGTCGTGGCCGGGGAGCCTCCCCTCGCTCGCCTGGGTTCAGGTGCTCCGGCCGGGCCCCTGGGGGCCCCGGGGAGGGCGGCCTCCCCGTCCTGGGTCCTTCCGCGTGGCAGGGTGCCCGGGGCGCG
>NW_028188182.1:10000-15000 GCF_964204655.1 Triturus cristatus | reverse complement strand
GGGCCTGGGATCCCACGTCCTGCGGCCTGCCAAGTGTCCATCTGCCCGGGACAAGGGACCCTGGTGCAGAGCCCCGGAGCCCTGCAAGGGCAGTCGGGAGCCCTACCGCTATGGCTCGGTGTGGGCAGCTGGGAGTCCTTCCGGTCCCGGCCATCTGGTCGCACCTTTCCCTCGGCCATCTGGTCGCGCGCAATGCTTTCCAATGGGGCGACCAGATGGCCGGGCCGGCCTGGAAGTCCCGATGAGGGTCCATTCGCCTCGCGGATCCCAGCCAGGGCTCCAGGAGGCCGGGCGCGTCCGCGCCTAGGGTCCCCTCCGTCACTCGGAGCGCGAGGGTTACAAGAAAGGTGGGTAGCCTTCCTCCGGATTAGTAGGGGCAGGGTATGCCGGGACACCCCTCCTGGGGATTGCGGTTCTCAGGCGGGGACCAGATGGGCCAAGCCCGGACGACACTTCCCCGGGGCGTCGGGTGCTTCCTCCTCCAGCCCGCGGCGAGGCAAAGTGCCCAGGACGGGCTCCATGGGTCTCCCGGGCGTCCCCCGAGGCCTGCAGCCCCAAAGCCCTGCAGACCCTGGAGCCCTTCAGCACGGAGCCCTGGAGCCCTGCAGGCCCGGAACCCTAGCAGGCCCAAGGCCCTGCAGCCCCGGAGCCCTGCAGGCCCGGAGCCCTGCAGCCCCGGAGCCCTGCAGGCCCAGAGCCCTGCAGCCCCGGAGCCCTGCAGCCCCGGAGCCCTGCAGCCCCGGAGCCCTGCAGCCCCGGAGCCCTGCAGCCCCGGAGCCCTGCAGCCCCGGAGCCCTGCAGGCCCAGAGCCCTGCAGGCCCAGAGCCCTGCAGCCCCGGAGCCCTGCAGCCCCGGAGCCCTGCAGCCCCGGAGCCCTGCAGGCCCAGAGCCCTGCAGCCACGGAGCCCTGCGTGGGCAGGCGGGAACCCTACCGCTATGGCTCGGGCAGACGGGAGCCCTTTCAGTTGCCGGCCACCTGGTCGCGCCTTTCCCCTCGGCCATCTGGTCGCGCGCAATGCTTTCCAATGGGGCGACCAGATGGCCGGGCCGGCCTGGAAGTCCCGATGAGGGTCCATTCGCCTCCCGGATCCCAGCCAGGGCTCCGGGAGGCCGGGCGCGTCCGCGCCTAGGGTCCCCTCCGTCACTTGCAGCGTGCGGGTTACAAGAAAGGGGGGTATCCTTCCTCCGGATTATTAGGGGCAGGGTATGCCGGAACACCCATGCTGGGGCTGTGCGGTTCATTGCCGGGGACCAGATGGGCGACGCCCGGGCAACATCCTCCAAGGCCTCCGGGGGCTTCCCTCCTCCGGGCCGCGGCATGGCAAAGTGCCCAGGGACGGGCTCCACGGGTCCCGGGCAGTCCTCCCCCGGGCGCCCAGGCCCCGAGAGCTCCGGTGGACCTCCCCGTGCCCGAGGCCAACCCGGGAAGCAGAGTCCCCCCCCGAGCCCTTGGTGTGAGGGTGGGCAGGCGGGAGCCCTACCGCTATGGCTCGGGCAGACGGGAGCCCTTTCAGTTGCCGGCCATCCGGTCGCTCCTTTCCCCTCGGCCATCTGGTCGCGCGCAATGCTTTCCAATGGGGCGACCAGATGGCCGGGCCGGCCTGGAAGTCCCGATGAGGGTCCATTCGCCTCCCGGATCCCAGCCAGGGCTCCAGGAGGCCGGGCGCGTCCGCGCCTAGGGTCCCCTCCGTCACTCGCAGCGCGCGGGTTACAAGAAAGGAGGGTATCCTTCCTCCGGATTAGTAGGGGCAGGGTATGCCGAAACACCCATGCTGGGGTTGTGCGGTTCATTGCCGGGGACCAGATGGGCTACGCCCGGGCAACATCCTCCCAGGTCCCCGGGGCTTCCCTCCTCCGGGCCGCGGCATGGCAAAGTGCCCAGGGACGGGCTCCACGGGTCCCGGGCAGTCCTCCCCCGGGTACGCCCAGGCCCCGAGAGCTCCGGTGGTCCTCCCCGTGCCTGAGGCCCAGCCGGGAAGCAGAGTCCCCACCCCGAGCCCCTGGTGGGTGGGCAGGCGGGAGTCCTTTCAGTTGCCGGCCACCTGGTGGCTCCTTTCCCCTCGGCCATCTGGTCGCGCGCAATGCTTTCCAATGGGGCGACCAGATGGCAGGGCCAGGCCTGGAAGTCCCGATGAGGGTCCATTTGCCTCTCAGATCCCAGCCGGGGCTCCAGGAGGCCGGGTGCGTTCGCCCCTAGGGTCCCCTCCGTCACTCGGAGCGTGCGGGTTTCAAGAACGGGGGGTAGCCTTCCTCCGGATTACTAGGGACAGGGTACTCTGGGACCCCTCTCGGTCCTCAGCCGGCAACTGGGTCCTGCCGTGTGGCAGGGTGGCCGGAGGGCCTTCCCCTGCGCGCCCGGGAGCCCCGGATGGGTCCAGGGGCCCGGCCGGGCCCCGGGTCGGGGTCTCCGGCCCCGGGTGCCGTCCCCCGGCCTGCGGCACCGCCAAAGGCCCGGGACGGGGTTCCGTTGTGGCCGGGGTGCCTCCCGTGGCTGGATTGGGTTCAGGAGCTCCGGCCGGGCCCCGGGGAGGGCGGCCTCCCCGCCCCGGTCTCCGTCCCGGGTCCTGCCGCGTGGCAGGGTGCCCGGGGAAGGGTCCGGAGGGCCCGGGGAGGCTTCCCCTGCACCTGCGGTCCTCGGAGCCCCGGCTGGGTCCAGGGGCCCGGCCGGGCCCCGGGTCGGGGTCTCCGGCCCCGGGCGCCGTCCCCCGGCCTGCGGCACTGCCAAAGGCCCGGGACGGGGTTCCGTTGCGGCCGGGGTGCCTCCCGTGGCTGCATTGGGTTCAGGAGCTCCGGCCGGGCCCCTGGGGGCCCCGGGGAGGGCAGGCTCCCCACCCCGGTCTCCGTCCCGGGTCCTGCCGCGTGGCAGGGTGCCCGGGGAGGGGTCCGGAGGGCCCCGGGAGGCTTCCCCTGCGCCTGCGGTCCCCGGAGCCCCGGCTGGTTCCAGGGGCCCGGCCGGGCCCCGGGTTGAGGCCTTTGGCCCCGGGCCCAGTCCCCCGGCCTGCGGCACTGCCAAAGGCCCGGGACGGGGTTCCGTTGGGGCCGGGGAGCCTCCCCTCGCTCGTCTGGGTCCCGGAGCTCCGGCCGGGCCCCTGGGGGCCCCGGGGAGGGCGGCCTCCCCACCCCGGGCTCCGTCCCGGGTCCTGCCGCGTGGCAGGGTGCCCGGGGAGGGGTCCAGAGGGCCCGGGGAGGCTTCCCCTGCGCCTGCGGTCCCCGGAGCCCCGGCTGGGTCCAGGGGCCCGGCCGGGCCCCGGGTCGGGGTCTCCGGCCCCGGGCCCCGTCCCCCAGCCTGCGGCACTGCCAAAGGCCCGGGACGGGGTTCCGTTGTGGCCGGGGAGCCTCCCCTCGCTCGTCTGGGTTCCGGAGCCCCGGCCGGGCCCCTGGGGGCCCCGGGGAGGGCGGCCTCCCCGCCCCGGGCTCCGTCCTGGGTCCTTCCGCGTGGCAGGGTGCCCGGGGCGCGGTCCGGAGGGCCCGGGGAGGCTTCCCCATCGCCTGCGGTCCCGGGAGCCCCGGCTGGTTCCAGGGGCCCGGCCGGGCCCCGGGTCGGGGTCTCCGTCCCCGGGCCCTGTCCCCCGGCCTGCGGCACTGCCAAAGGCCCGGGACGGGGTTCCGTCGTGGCCGGGGAGCCTCCCCTCGCTCGCCTGGGTTCAGGTGCTCCGGCCGGGCCCCTGGGGGCCCCGGGGAGGGCGGCCTCCCCGTCCTGGGTCCTTCCGCGTGGCAGGGTGCCCGGGGCGCGGTCCGGAGGGCCCGGGGAGGCTTCCCCATCGCCTGCGGTCCCGGGAGCCCCGGCTGGTTCCAGGGGCCCGGCCGGGCCCCGGGTCGGGGTCTCCGTCCCCGGGCCCTGTCCCCCGGCCTGCGGCACTGCCAAAGGCCCGGGACGGGGTTCCGTCGTGGCCGGGGAGCCTGCCCTCGCTCGCCTGGGTTCAGGTGCTCCGGCCGGGCCCCTGGGGGCCCCGGGGAGGGCGGCCTCCCCGCCCCGGGCTCCGTCCTGGGTCCTTCCGCGTGGCAGGGTGCCCGGGGCGCGGTCCGGAGGGCCCGGGGAGGCTTCCCCATCGCCTGCGGTCCCGGGAGCCCCGGCTGGTTCCAGGGGCCCGGCCGGGCCCCGGGTCGGGGTCTCCGTCCCCGGGCCCTGTCCCCCGGCCTGCGGCACTGCCAAAGGCCCGGGACGGGGTTCCGTCGTGGCCGGGGAGCCTCCCCTCGCTCGCCTGGGTTCAGGTGCTCCGGCCGGGCCCCTGGGGGCCCCGGGGAGGGCGGCCTCCCCGCCCCGGGCTCCGTCCTGGGTCCTTCCGCGTGGCAGGGTGCCCGGGGCGCGGTCCGGAGGGCCCGGGGAGGCTTCCCCATCGCCTGCGGTCCCGGGAGCCCCGGCTGGTTCCAGGGGCCCGGCCGGGCCCCGGGTCGGGGTCTCCGTCCCCGGGCCCTGTCCCCCGGCCTGCGGCACTGCCAAAGGCCCGGGACGGGGTTCCGTCGTGGCCGGGGAGCCTCCCCTCGCTCGCCTGGGTTCAGGTGCTCCGGCCGGGCCCCTGGGGGGGGGGCCCCGGTGAGGGCGGCCTCCCCGCCCCGGGCTCCGTCCCGGGTCCTGCCGCGGCGGCAGGGTGCCCGGGTGCGGGGTCCAGAGGGCCCGGGGAAGCTCCCCCTTCCCTTTTGCCTTTCCCCTGGGCCATCTGGTCGCGCCTGTCCCCTCGGCCATCTGGTCGCGCACGTCCCCTCGGCCATCTGGTCGCGCAGGCCCCTTCGGCCATCTGGTCGCGCAGGCCCCTTCGGCCATCTGGTCGCGCACAATGCTTTCCTATGGGGCGACCAGATGGCCGAGCTCGCCTGGAAGTCTCGATGAGGGTCCATTTGCCTCCCGGATCCCAGCGAGGGCTCCAGGAGGTCGGGTACATTCGCGCCTAGGGTCCCCTCTGTCACCTCGTGCGCACGGATTACAAGAAAGGGGGGTAATTTTCCTCCGGATTACTAGGGAGAGGGTCAGTCAGACCAAAGTGATGTTTGGCGATACTGAA